>NW_008337147.1:12263393-12276226 GCF_000622305.1 Nannospalax galili
AGATGCATCTTAGCTCAGGAAATTGTTATTGAATATGTCAATGCTGTTGTAATGAAATGCTTCTTCTAAACGTGGTTATTAAATAAATAATTAAAAAAAAGAATAGGAGGTAGGATTGGCTAGGCATTTAGGGTAAAAAGACCCAAAAGAAATGTATCCAGTTTCTTGGCTAAAAGTCAAAATGTACTTGAGCCTGTTAGCAACATACAGTTTTTCCAAAGGGCAAAAATGTCAAAAATATTTTGGAGCTTTTATCTAATCCTTAAAAGATTTTAGGGTTACCTCTTCAGAGGGGGGAATGTTGGAGGGGAAATATTTTGGCATGTATTTGGTCAAAACACCTTATATGTATGTATGAAATTCTCAATAAAGTTTTTGTAAAAATAAAAAAAAAAAAACAACTTTGCTTTAGTGGGACAATTGATGCTGCTTAGCTGGGGCTGAAAAATAAGCTGTAAGTAACAAGAGACCAGCATCATTTGGGTGAAGTTTTCTGGGAAGTATTTCCTCAATGTCACACATAGAGGGGACCTGCACCTCTAACTCAAGCTGGAAGCAGAACTTGGTAATGTGTAAGAATCCCCTGCATGGTTCTGTTTTTGAAAGCATGAAGGGGTCACAGAGAGTAGCCGAGGCTGGTACTCTGAGAGGCCAGGAAAGGCCATAGGTGAAAGTGCAGCTTCAGTTGCAGAGAAGACCCCAGGATTGAAGGGATTATGGAGAGAATCTGAGGCATTGCACCCCTTGAGGCCAGAAGAAGTCATTGGTGAGAGTGCAGGCTCAGTTTCAGTGGAGACCCTATCTTTTTGGAGATGCCAGGACTGTGGGATGACCACCAAGGACTACAGTAGATGTGGAATGGAGCTGTCTTGTATCTGTGAGACAAGCTTTGTGTTCTGTGGACAGCAGAGTCAGAAGTGGAGCTGCCAGAACCCCTTGGAGCCCACCAGATATCCAGCCTTGAGCTACTTTGCTGGACTTGTTTTACTTAGGTGTGCCCGATTCTTCCCTTTGAAATAAGACAGTATTTGTTTTGGATTTTACAAACACCCACCAACAGTTAAGAGACTTTTAAAAGAGACAATGGACTTTTAGATATTTGGATTTTTTTAAGGACTGTGGGTTTCTTAAAGTTGTACTGTCTTATATTGTGATATTAACGTTAACATTGTATCTTGGGGACAAGAAGTGGAAAGGCTATTATTTAAAAAATATTCTTTTTACTGCTTGACTTTTGAGAACTATTTTAACAAAAGCACAGTAAGTGTCAAATGCTTTTTAGCATTGTGTATGATACACAATGCCAAACATTTTACAAATGTTATACTGTCTAACACATTCAATTTGGTTTAAGATATTACATTTTTGTGCACTACTTATCTTTCGTAATATTTTATTAAAATGATTCCAAGTATATTTTAATGAGATAATTTTAATTTTAATTTTCTGTTCTTGAATTCTTTTTTTTTTCATTTGTTATTTTGTCTTTTTTTGTATAATTGCTGTATTAGAATGTTGGTGTCAGTAAATTCTCTTTTCTTCTAGGTTCTGTAGAAGATGAGAGTAATTTAGTGCAATGGATATCCTTCTATAAAGTCCTTGATATGATAGAAATGTTTTAATACAGTTATATATATATATATATTTAAATCTCTTGAAAGGAATACTCAAATTCACCAGTTATTTGGCAAGTTATTTAAAGTAACTACTTTTATACTATTTGAAATGTTCCAGCTGTATGTTACTCAAATATATTTTAGTTCTGATATATTTTGGATTCTTCATTTTGACATTTATGGTTAAGTATTGTGCCAAAGATTTTTTTTGGTCATCATTTTTTTAAAGGCAGGGTCTCCTTGTAGCCATATTGACCTGGAACTCACTATGTAGATTAGGATGGCCCCAATCTCACAGAGATCCACCATTCTTTGCATTAATACATGTAAAATTTTGAGTTCAGGCTCATGGGATTTTGCCAAGAGCTTGGCCTAACAATGCAATATCTCATCCTGAGAATTATTTTGTATTCAATTTCCTAAAAGCCAATGTTCATATTTCTGGAATTCTATGGAGTTTGATGGTGTTGATATTCCTTCTCTTAATCTTCAAAGGCAGGAATTGCCTAGAGTGAGATCTGATTTTTTCCTACCAGCTATCATGCTATTTTAGAATTTCATTCAGGGAAAAAAATACTTTTAACTAGGCAATAGTTGTTTTTATGACCTGGATTTCTGTGTGTATGTTACTTAGTGGCTCATTTTCCCCTCCCCTTTATTGAAGCCATGTAAACATTTTCAGTTTATGTTCACAGTATCAGCCAGGTGAGCTTCCTAGATATTGAGTGACATGAATGTGCCTTGCTTGGTGGGGAGCCTCATTCTCATGATGGGTGGAGATACCAACTGGCAAGAGTCTTGGACCCTGGGTTGTGTCTTAACAACAAGCTGTTTATTATAAAATTCAAATGGTTTTTATACATCACTAGGAATTGACAGTAACGTGGGATATGGCAGTCACATACAAAGATTTAGGGCACAAAGAAATAGGACATATAGTCTGTTATTTGAAGTCAGAAGGATGCTTAAACTTTTACTCAAGGTTATCAATGCCCATCTGGTAATTTATTGGCCACAGTGTTTTCTTTCTTCAAGTTAAAAGCATGGTAAACTTTTAACTTTTAGCTCAGGAGTAACCCTTTAACTTGGCATAATCTCTTAGCCAATGATAACTGAGTTATTTGTTCAGGACAGGGAGATAAGCTAAGGCTTGTTGACCAAGACACTCCCACAGAGCAGGGATCCTGCACTTATGACCAGGCCACTTTCCCCTGCCAGTCTCACAGTGTTCTGCAAGACAGGAATTATTAGAGCCACTCTTTTCAGTGCCCCTACCTTTAGCAGAGAATGCAGCCTGGACTTAAAACTTTTAGGCTAATTCACCCTAGAGCCTGACATTCTGGTTTCCTACACCTAGGTAATCTCCATGAGGTCAGGGTTTCTCTCTTTCTTTTTTTTCCTCAAAACAGGCAGACAAGTGCATCCTGCTCTCATAATAGTCATTTCCCAAGACGCAGTAGTTTATCAAATCTGCCATTTAATTTTTCCTGCCAGATAACACCTCCAGGAACATCTGCTGGGCAAATCTATTAAGGATTTTCTTGAACAGGTTTTCATAAAGTGGTAAGACTGATCTTAAGTATAGATGACACCTTAGGGTCACAGTGAGATAAGCAGAGTTCCAGAGTGTTTTGCATCATTGCCTTTGCTTTTTGCTGAAGATTCACTTTCCCTTTTGCTGCAATTGCTGCTACTGTTGCTGCCACCACTACTTCATCCTTCACTAATATCAGAGCTCAGCTTCTTTGGACTTCAACATGGACTGAAGGCCATTAGCTCCCCAGGAACCACCCAGACCTTCAACACCAAGTGGGACTTCTGGGTCAACTTCTTGGTCTGAAAAGTGACAGGTTCTCAGGCTCTCCAGTGTGAGGATAGTCATTATTGGAGTACCTAGACCAAATTTAGTAGGTAATTGAGTATATTCCCCTTAACACATATATTCTTTCTATCAATTCTGTTCCTCAAGGGAACTTGAATCAATGCATCTCTATCACATTATTATTATTATTATTATTTATTGTTGTTTTTGTTCTGAAACAGAGTCTACCTTGTAGCCCTAGCTGGTTTGGAACTCTCTAAGTAGACCAGACTGGCCTGGAATTCATATACAACTACCTGCTTCTGCCTCCCACAGGCTGGGATTAAAGGCACATGCTACCAAGTGGGGTTTATTACATTATTTAAACAAAGATGTTTATAGTATATTTTCATAAGGAACTAAATGGTAAATTACTGTAAGTTAGTCTTATTTATCTGCAAACCTGTGCAAATAAAACAAGAATATGGGGAAAGTATAAGTATCTAAAAGAATAACTTTCTGTGGTGATCTGGTAGAGAAAAGAGGGTTGTGGACATACATGAAAAATCAAACAAAGCAAAGCAATCTTCAAGGAAAGGTTTTTATTAGTTCTTTTCTCTTTGGTGTATTTTCAGTAGTATATCATGTATTTCCTAGTTATTATTATAGCACAATGTGTCCTTCCCATTAAATAGTCTTATAAGACTGAGACCAGTTGAAAAGAAATAGCATTTGGGACATGTGAAATGTGTGAGAGTGGTCCAATAATTATTTACTGATTAAATGGTAGTAGATAAGCAAACCAATGGTTTAGTCAAACATTATGGCTAAGGCAGAACCCAATGAGATTTACAAAGAAAAATTCAAATTTCAAATCTATACATTTTCATTCATTCTATAATAATCCTCTGGGGGAAAAATAAGATCTTCATACAAATTGTACATTCCATGTGTCACCAAATAAACAATTCATCTTTAACTCCTGCATTATCATATATATGGCCCCAAAGATGCTTGCTCTGGGGCACACCTAACAATACATGAATACATTAAAGATTCATATCGAGTTTGACTTGAATAATCCCCATTATCCTTGTTTGAACTTTCTTAAAATATTTCTTAGTCATAAACTTCTTGCTGTATATTCCTATCTTTTGTTTTATTCTATAACACGTCTCAGGCTAGATATGCTGCCTGAGAACTCTCCTTGCCTACTTAAGCTTGTCAAGCTGGCCAATTGGGAATTTTACAAGAATGTTATGCTCTTTCTGTGCTAGCAAGTACTTTTACCCGTGATAAGTCATTTATACCTGCTAATTGGTACCCATTGAATTAGCCACATATCCTCCCTGTGGATGGAAGTAGGGGTTTTTATCTCCCTATTAGTTTTACTTCCTCAAGGGAATGATTCTGTGAGGTCCTTATAAATGACATTATGGAGTTACAAACCACCAATATAGAGAGATAGGGAAACAATCTGCAGCCAAAGTTTCCAAGGTATCTCTTGTTTTACAAAAGGAGGTCAGAAAACTAAGGTCAAGAAAATACCTAAATGAAATATTCTTGTGGTTAGGAAAATATTAAAGGCATCTTCCCTGCTTGTAAAAAAAGTTGATTTGGAGCTCAGCTCTTATTTTCCATTTGAGCTTTGAACAGTGCCTGTCCTTGTGAAATACAATGAAGGTATTCCTAAGAGGGATGTTTATAATACCAAATACCTACATTGAAAAATCAGAGTTCACGGGAACAAACTAAGGATGTACCTGAAAGGCATTGGAAAAAAGAAGAAACCAAATCCTGTGTGTGTGTGTGTGTGTGTGTGTGTGTGTGTGTGTGTGTGTGTGTGTGTGTGTTTGAAGAGAGTGGGAAGGATAATGAAGATTGGAGCAGAGTTGAATGAATCAGTAGCAAACAAAGTCAAGAACAAATAAAAAATCATACAGAGAGTGAATGAAACAGAGTTGGTCTTTGAAAAGATGAATAAGACTGAAAAATTTTAGCCAAACTAGTCAAAGAAACAAGAGAATGAGTATGGAATCCAAGTTAACAAAATTAGAGATGGAACAGTAGACATGATAAGAATACCAATAAAATACAGAAAATATCAAGGGCATGCTTTAAATATTTATGTTCCATTAGATGGGAAAATATATAAAATGGAGCATAAAGGTGCTTGAAAATGACCAGACTACATTATATAAATTTATGTAACTTTCAAATAATGCAGAAAGGTAAACTAAGAACACTTGAACACAGGGCATTAACAAAGTATGCAAATCCGTTATTGATTGTATTAGAAAGATTAAGTGTCACGACTTCTGTAACCTTAATACACATTCCTTTGTTTCCTGTCAGGAAAAATCAAGGAGGTTGCTACAGTTTTCAGGGTATTTCCTGGTGACATAATTCTTCCTGGAACAATTTTTGAGGTACATGAATTTTCTTTGTCCTACTATTATAAAACCTCAAAAAGGAGAGAGGCATTAGATGACCTGTACTTACCTCAGTGTTTTTACTGAACTCTTAAATTTTAGCGTGTACCTCCCTAGGAAATATCTACAGAGACTCTGCTCATTGAAAAATTTATTTTTTTCTAAGGCTTAACACTCTATTTTTATACATACTTAGGCTATTTTTCTGGTTTATATACATGCTCAATAAAATAATCTTAATTTTACAAATTCTGATATCTTGATCCTATCTATTTACAATGTAATCTTCAATAACATCTTCCAGTCTGCCAATAGAGTATACAGACATGTTAATTCTCAAATGAAATCTACATATTCAAGTAATTAGAAAAGTCTGTTTCATATTAGGGCATAAGTTAAAAGATGAATACAAAGTTTATCCATGTCAAGTATTTCTTATACACTGATAACTGTAGTTAAGATATATTTTCAAAATTTAGCATTGAGCACATTATTTCTGTAAAATAGTAGTACAGATTCTCCATTCAACTACTAAGAGGAAGACAAGTGGTTAGAAATTATAATTTTTAATGATATTCTGATTAACTCTAAGTAAAAAAACTAGAAGAATGGGAATTGAACAAGATCACAAATTGTTTTACAAATAATTCTTATTTATGTATATATTTACAGATCAGGATCATGAAAAAAATATTTTTCCTTCATAAAACTTCGAAATTGACAGTAATACTAGCAGCATACAGTCAATTAAAAACTGAGAAAGAAATATAACTTCATGACTATTTCCCAGTATGATTACACTAAAAAACATATAAATATAAGTAACTACAAAGTGTGCTTATGTTCTATTATATTAAATGATTTCTAAATTATAAACTCTTAAAGATGGATGCTTTATGATTTATTTTGTAGTTAAACTAAATTGCCAAAGATATGTTCATTTATTATGGTAGACTTGTTTTCTTTCAAAAATTGTAAAGTTTTCTAATTCAAAATCCATCAGAAAACCATATGGCATGCTCTTGCTCATGCTTTCTTGGGGAAATACATCATCATTTATTTATCTTTCCTTTGGTAACTTTCCTTTATTAATATGCAAAAGTAATATCCCTTCTCATTTGCTAAATAATGGCCACAGACAGCTGAGAATATATTAATAACATATTTCTCAAGGCTGTTTCTGTTCAAGTACTTCCTACATGTGTCCTCTGGATACAAAATTCTCAGTGTTTGAAACTGTAGTATGTATAAAAGGTCTGTCACCTGCCAAACAAACCTGTTTACCTGAAATTAGGTAATTTGAAGGGCCATGACCAACTAAATAAATGGTTGTAAGTGATTGTAAGTGAGGTACTGTGTCTCACACTATACTCACTTTCTGACTCTTACGGTGGTAATAAAACAACTCTATTCTAAGCCAGGCCTTGTTGTACAGGCCTTTAATCCTAGCCCCTTGGAGTCAGAGGCAGGCAGAGCTCTGAGTTCAAGGTCAGCCAGCTTGGTCTACACAGTGAGTTCCAGATCAGCTGGAGCTACAGGGAGACCCTGTCTCAAAAAGACCAAAAAAACAACAACCCCCCCCCAAACTCTATTCTATATTTTTTTTAAATCTAATTTTTTGAGCTTCCGTGCGTTTCACATAACAGTTCTTTTTTAAAAAATATTTTATTTATTATTTTTATTTTATGTGTATGAGTGTATTGTCTGCATGTATGTGAGTGCACTCATGTTGTGCAATGCCTCCTAGGTCAGAAGAGGGCTTCGGATTCCCTGGAACTGGAGTTAAGGAGGGTTCGTAGCCGCCATGTGGATTCTGGGAATCAAACCCGGGTCCACTACAAGAGCAGTCAGTGCTGTTTACTGCTAAGCCATCTCTCCAGCCCCGCACACAACAGCTCTTGACCAAATTTAGAGCTGATAACTCATCCTTGCCCCACCTCCTCCACCAGACATCATAAATTCCACCATACATGTTAAGTCCTACCCAGTTAATCATTTGTCCTTCAGTGCAAATTCATCCACTAAAGTCTATTCAGTCTACCTAGATATTGTAAGTAGGTCCATGATACCTCACCCTGTAATAATCAATCTCCAGTAGATCCCAGACTAGGGCTAGTCCACCAGCCATTTCTCTCACTCCACTCTGGGCCCCTATCTGATTGAGTTGGCATGGGTCTTGTGCTCAAGGCCACCATTGCACAACTTCACATGTGCAAGTTTACAGTGGCTGAAAGCTTCTGCTTCCCTGTGTTCATGATCCAGCCTTGCTATAACAATCTCTCTGTCCCCTCTTCTGCAATGACCCTTGAGCCAAGGGTGGGAGAGGTTTACTACAGGAGTCCTATCCAGGGACACACACTCTGAAATCTCTTATTCTCTAAAACTTGGCCAGTTGTGGCCTTCTGTGTGCATCACACTCGTGTTAGGAAGCTTCACTAAGGAGAGTTTAGGAACGTGTTTTCTCTCTACATCCCATTCTGCTATGTTCCAAGAGTCCTAGATGTAGAAGTTCGACTGTAAATGTGTCACCTAGGACTGGGTATCTTTCAGATAGTCTTTGTGTGTGACTGAGTGTGGGATTTTCACTAGCCTCTATCTGTTGCTCAAAAAAAGACTAGAAGACTAGATAAGAATGACTTCAGAACTCATATTGCACCAGATGATTCTGTTCAGGTAACACAGGTTGACATGTTTCCTTAGCTTCTGTGGCATCAGCTACTTTATTTGTTTTAGTGACACAATACTTGGGAAAATAGTCCTTAATGTGTCCACCGTCAGGAAGCAGATAAATGCTGCTACTTAGCTCTTTTTTCCTTTATATTCAGTGAGGGACCCCAGCCCATAGAACGGCACTTCCCACATTTAGGGTGTGTTGTTCCACTTTAAGTAACCTAAGCTAGAAAATACCTAGCAGATATGCCCATGATAATTCTAACATGTTACAATTGAGATTGCTTATCACAAACTCATCCCTTCTCAACTTGACAACCTGAAACATCACTTTAAATCAACATCGACTAGCCCGGTGTGGTGGCACATGCCTATAGTCTCAACACTTGGGAGGCAGAGGCAGGCGGATCTCTGTGAGTTCAAGGCCAGCCTGGTCTACATAGTGAGTTCTAGGATAGCTGGGGCTACAGAGAGACCCTGCTTCAAAAGCAAACAAACAAAAAAATTAATAAATCACCATCGACTATCCTTTGTTACTATAGGTTCATTACTATTTCATAAGAAATGCATTCAACATAAAAATAATCTGCCTTAGTTTTTAATAGTTTAAACACCATTTAATAGTCAAATTTTTTTTTCTGAGACTCAACACATCTCTTAATTATGAGCTCCTAGACAAAATTTTTAGAATCAAGTCACTTATTTCTAATACACATAACATAAAATAAACATTCCCATTCTAAAAAGGTACATAGCAAGTAAATACCACAACAAAATAAGACTGAAACCCAGCAGGGTAAACTCCAAATAAGGCAGCCCATGCCTGATATTTGGGGTGTGTAATGAAATCCTATTTCCAAAGAGCTTGGCCACTTTTTTATAGTTAATAGATACAATTCCTGCTTATTCCTAAGTTTTGAACTATATCTCCTTGCTGGTTACAGGAATTATTCAAGAAACCTATTATATACTCCTTTTAAAAAGAGAGGTGACCTCACTAGCTCATGAAACCAAACAAAACAAAAACAAACAAAAAACAGTTGATGACTAATAAACACCTAGATAATTTAGCTTTAGTGAAATTATGAGAAATGTTTAAAATGTATTTACACAAGGGACCAAGGATAAAATTTCACATAAGAAGCCTTGGTTTGTCTATCAAAATAGCTGTGAAGAGGATGTGAGCTCCAAAATTTCTTCTAATATTAACTGTTTAAGTTTACTTTCTGATGCTTTGATAAAACAATGATGAAAACCAACTTAGAATGGAAAGGTATTATTTTTATTTGGCTTGCAGGTTACAGCCCATCTTAGAAGGAGACCATGATAGAAACTCAAGGGAAGAGCTTAGAGTCAAGAACTGAAGGAAGAACATGGAAGAAAGACTTTCAGTCACCTGCTTCTCCTTGGTTGCTCAGCTACCTTTCCTGTTCAGACATTTCAGGCCCACCTGCTCAGGGATGACACCACTCACAGTGTGCTGGGCCATGCTACATCAACTAGCAATCAAGAAAATACTCCATAGATATTCCCACAGGCCAGTGTGATGAAGGAAATTCTCAAATTGAGCTTTATTCTTCCTACGTGAGTCTACTTTCTGCCAGGTTGAGAAAAAAAAAATGAGCACACAAAAAATCTGCTTTTACCACTGATATCTTGTACAGCACGGAAAACATGTTGTTTTTAAATACATGCTGCATTGCCTATACTATCTATTCTTTCAATATTTGTGGATAAATATTGTATTGAAAATGGGCTTTGTAATTTAACTGATGGGAATTTAATGTTCTAAAAAGTATATGCAGTAAACATTTGTTTGTTATTTCCTAGTACTGAGAATTTAAGCCATGGCTTTATATATGCTAGGGAATAACTCTGCCATTGACCTATGTCTCTAGGACAAGGATTTTTTTTTAAATTTGAATATTGTCTTCCAAAATAAAAAAACAGGAAATATAACAGAAGTGTTCAGTAACACTTTTTTCCCAAATGTCGTTTTATTTTATTTTATTTTATTTTATTTTTTAATCATTATGTAGCTCTGTCTGACTTGGAACTTGCTGGGTAGACATGGCTGCCCCCAAACTCACGGAGCTCCACCTGCCTTCTGAGTCCTGAGGTTAAGACTGATGCCACTTGCTGAGTTCATCATTTATATATATTTGTGTATGGCCGGCGTGTATGTGAGTTCACCTGTGTCGTGCAATGCCACAGAGGTTGGAAGAGGGTTTCAGATTCCCCTGGAACTGGAGTTAAGAACGGTTCATAGCCGCCTTGTGGGTGACTGGAATTGA
This sequence comes from Nannospalax galili, assembly GCF_000622305.1. Lineage (NCBI taxonomy): Eukaryota > Metazoa > Chordata > Mammalia > Rodentia > Spalacidae > Nannospalax > Nannospalax galili. Next base: position 12,274,207 of record NW_008337147.1, read on the forward strand.
ACTCGGGTCCTCTGCAAGAGCAGTCAGTGCTCTTACCCGCTGAGACATCTCTCCAGCCCCCTATCGTCAAGTTTTGGAGCTGTATGGGCATTATATAACTCTATAATAATAATAATAAAAAAAACTAGGTAGAATGTTGGGTTATAATGCATCATGAAATCGTTTTTGAAAATATGAGGGCTAGGAATGTAGCTCAGTTTTAGTGTGCTTACAGTGAGCTGCAGTCCCTAGAATCAATTTGTGGCACTACCAAAAAACAAACTTTAGAAAACTGCGATGAAATATACTTGTAATCCCAGCATTCTGGGGCTGGTACCAGATGATGACTGGTGAGGTGACAGCTTGAGCTACTGAAGCTGTGTCTCAAAAAAAAAAAAAAAAAAACAATGTACACTGAAGGTCAGGTCCTTTTACTATTTTTTTTAATTGTATGTGTATGTAGGTAGATGCACCCATTTCCTGTAGTGGCAGTGGAATTCAGAAGCAGACTTCGGTTGCCCTGGAGCTGTAGTTATGGACAGTTGTTTGCCACCATGTGAGTGCTGGGAATCGAAACCCAAGTCCTCTGCAAGAGCAGTCATCTCTCCAGTTCCCTCAGGTCCATTTTAAATTTCACTTTTATCACTATGGTCACTAATTCTTCAAGGGCTTTTAAGATTCTGTAAAAAATTCATTACATAGAGAAGTGACTGTATTTCTAGAAAGTTAATTAGAACTGCTTCAGGTTATTGTATTACTGTCAACTTAAAAGTACTTAGGTGTTTGCTGAAGACTGGGCATAAAACAAACAGTACAGGTATCCTGTTGCTTTTTTTCCTCAGGAATCAGCTAACTTCCTCCTCTGTTCAGCTTACAAGCTTGGGAATCTTCATTTTTCAATTAGTTTGTTGCTTTCATTAATCCTCCAAGGTAAAGTCATTTATGGAGCGTGTGTCGCACTCACTTCTTTCCAGTTAAAATCTCAAAACTTCACCTTCTTCTTTCTCCCGGCGGCAAAGGATTTTTAGAGTGTATCATTTCCTTTGAGGTTCACGTAATGACTCTGTCAATGCTAGTTGCTCGTTCCTTTGGGCCATCAATTGCAGTTTCCAGATTATTAACTTTCTCTGCTAATTTGTCCAATTTAGATTTCAAACCTTTATGCTCCCTTTACATACTATCTGTCTTCTTGTCAATTATCATTAGTGGGGCATGAGTGCAAAACCATTAATGACAGTTCTATGGATTTGATTGTTGTGCTACCCCCAGAGTGTTCTGGGTAGTGCCTGGAAAAAAAAACAATTTAGTATCATGCTTATACCGATATTTTTGTGGGTTTCCTTGATCTAATTTGCACCATTCCAAAGCTTTCCCATTCAAGGCATATAAACTTCATACCTTTCTTGCAGATGAATCATTTTATAGCTTGATGACATCACATCTGTTTATATCACATTTCCTTGTGTCTTCTCAAGTTCACTTTGTTTCAAGTAAAGAAAGTTACAATGCGGTTTTGAAAATATACTGAAATGATCAACTAATTTGATTTCCAATTCATATATGCATATATATATATTTAGTTAATTTTCTAGAGTGTATTTGTGTCTGTGTGTGCGTGCAAGCATGTGTGTGTGTGTGCGTGTGTGTAGGTCAAAGAGCAACTTGCTGAAGTCATTTGCCTCCTTCCACCATTTGGGTTCCAGTGATCAAACTCAGATTGTCAGGCTTCAGTGCAGGACCTTCTCACAGTTAGCCACTTTACCAGCCCTTATTACCCAGTTTTTAATGTTAGATTCCAAAATGGTGGCAGATGTATTTTAGAATATTGATAGAAATGTTATGGTAGATAAAAATTGCTATAAATACACCAACTTTTTTGATGTTGAAAATTTATTAAAATATAAAAGCCAGGTCTGGTGGCACACTCCTGTAGTCCCAACACCTGGGAGGCAGAGGCAGGCAGATCTCTGTGAGTTCAAGGCCAGCCTGGTCTACATAGTGAGTTTCATTGTAGCTGGGGCTACAGGGAGACCCTGCTTCA
>NW_008337147.1:12276373-12287325 GCF_000622305.1 Nannospalax galili
ATATATATATTCTTCCAAAAGTGTCAGTTTATGCTGGTGAAAAAATTGAGATGTAAAACAGTTAAAATGTAGATGTTTCCATATTTATTCATATTTATTTCTTTGTAGATATCAATATTTGTTTCAATATTTGCTTCCTATCTGTTCAACATGTATCAAACATTTGAATTAATGTAAATCAGGATCTTGTGTCCATAAAGGCCTTTATAGACATTAATACTTGTAACAACTGGTCGCAATTGTTTTATACCAATATAGCAAATATAAATTTCTGAAGAAAAAATTCAAACAAAATACTTAAACAAAATATACCACTAATTGAATGTATTAAATATGTCATTGTGAAATACTACATAGAAGTATATGACCCAAAGTCAATATTTACATGTAATTTTTTTCACTCTGTATAGGACATTTACATTTTATTAGAATTTAGTATGGTCGTGTTTTACTGTTAAAATTATTATCATAAAAGTGATTATGTCATATATTATTGATAATCTTATTGAAAATGTTCATTTTTTGTATCAATGTCAACAAATAAAGGCTGAAGAAAGTCATTAAAAGTCATAACAAATCAGAATAGTTTTTTTGGAAGTAGAAAGTAACTCATTTTTATATTTCAGACATATCTATAATTTTTCAAAGTTAACATAATTCAAATGTTAGTAAGAAAGTACATGGTTAATGTTTATGCCTGATTATGACAAAGCATACTCATTATGTTTAGGTAAGAAATTAAATAACACCTGTGCATCTGAAGTATTTAACTTAATTAAATATTATCCTATATTAAGAAAACATAAATAGAATGGGAATAAAAAATATCTAAATATTTATGGTCTTTCCTATTTATTTTATTTTCCCTGTATGAATGTTTTTCGTACAGTTATATAGGGACATGCAAACAATGCCTATATAGGTCAGAAGATGGTGTTAGGTTTCTTTGAGCTGGAGTTAAAGGCAATTTTTAGCTGCCATGGGGGTACTAGGACCTAAATCTGGGTTGTGTGCAAGAGCAGTCATTGGACCATCTCTCCAGTCTCAGTTTTTATGTTTCAAAACATTGACTAAAACTAAAGGTGTTTTGAAAATTCATATGGAAGCCTACTATTCCAGAGGCATTTAAAAATATAAACATATACAATGAAAAAAATAGTTTAAATGGATTTCTTCTTTTTTAAAAAAATATTTTATTTATTATTAGGTGTGGTGGCGCATGCCTTTAATCCCAGCAGCCAGTGATCTTTTTTTAAAAAATATTTTATTTATTATTTTTATTTTATGTGTATGAATGTATTGCCTGCATGTGAGTGCACCCGTGTTGTGCAGGAAAGCAGCCAGAGGATGGGCAAGCCTTCTCTGGTCCTTCTCGGGGAGGGACAACCTGCTACTCAGGGGAGGAAGCTGCCCCAGAAGGAAGCTTATTTCTAACCTGGGTGTTCTGAATCCTGAGTCCCAGGTAGAGGTAAAGCAGGGAACACTCTCTGCCCCAGAAGGTGGAGAGACAAACTGGACGAGGCTGGAACAGAGCTCTGAGTCCCTCAGTGCTGAGCCCTGGCTGAAGGAATGAGGCTGGACAGCCTCCTCTGCTGTAAATAGAATCTTACTGTCCCCTGTTTAAAAACATTTTATTTATTATTTTTATTTTATGTGTATGTGTGTAGTGTCTGCATGTATGTGAGTGCACCCATGTCGTGCAGTGCTGCAGAGGTCAGAATAGGGCTTTGGATTTTCCTGGAATCAGAGTTAAGGATGGTTTGTAGCCACCATGTGGGTACTGTGAATTGAACCCGGGTCCTCTGCAAGACCACTCATTGCTCTTAACCACTGTGCCTTCTCTCCAGCCCTGGATTTACTCTTTAAGTGTCTGCATGTATGTGAGTGCACCCATGTCGTGCAGTGCTGCAGAGGTCAGAATAGGGCTTTGGATTTTCCTGGAATCAGAGTTAAGGATGGTTTGTAGCCACCATGTGGGTACTGTGAATTGAACCCGGGTCCTCTGCAAGACCACTCATTGCTCTTAACCACTGTGCCTTCTCTCCAGCCCTGGATTTACTCTTTAACAGTGAATCTATTGCCCTAACAAACACCGCAGGATAACAAATAAAAAAAAAAAAAAAAAGCAATACCAGAAATGGACTTGTTAACTAGGGATGACACATAGATCCTCAAACAACAATGGCTAATGCTCTAGTTATCCCTCAGAACTTGATGGTCAGATCCTCTTGTTGAATACACAGCATATGTGAATCCTAGGACAAACAAGGAAAAATCAAGTTGATACTGTCCTTGAAGGTTCATCTCTATTGGCTAACTTTTATATTTCTAGAAAGTGCTATGTATGTTATGGGATAAAAGAAGTGATCATCATTACCTAGCTGTGAACCCTGGGAGTTACACAAATGCCTGGGCTGGCAAGATATGTCCCCTAATGAAACTGTTTAATTAATTTTATTGGAGTAACCAACCACCTTCTTACTAGATATAAGAGCCACATTATGGGATGGAGCCCATATCTGGCACTATAATCAGGGCCAGGAAACTGAGGTTAGACAGGTCACAAAGTATAGGGAGATCCTTCCAACATTATCCTGCTAAATGGGCATAGTGTTAAACTGATTCCAAGTTACACCTATAGATTAGTATTATCTCTTAGCTCTCACCAGAAAAGCTTCTTATTTCAACAAATAATGATTAACACAGTGACAGACTGGTCAAAGTATAGGGAATAAGGGTGTACTTTGTAGTATTGAACTGGAGAGTGCTCAGCATTACATAGGAAAACTAGGGTACAGGCTCTCTTCTAAGAAAATGGAAACATGTAAAAGAGGAGGAAGAAATGTTGTAAGAGCCAGAGATGGTGGATAAGCACAAGGAAATCATACAGACTAGATATGACAGGGTAGTCGCCAATATGAACCCACAGTGCTTGTGACAGTGTGTAAAAGATTTGTATAAGCTCAAGTCCAAGAATAGCGCAGCATAGATGAAGAAACTGGGCAAGGAACACAAGCTGGGATGGAGAGATGGTTCAGGGGTTGAGAGCACTGACTGCTCTTGCAGAGGACCAGTGTTTGATTCCCACCACCCACGTGATGGCTAGGAACTGTCCTTATTTTAAGTTCCAGGGGAATCAAAACCCTCTTCTGACCTCTGGAGCATTGCATGACACAGATATACTCACATACATGCAGGCAAGACACTCATACACATAAGATAAAAATAAATAAAATACTTTTTAAAAAGAAAAACAAGCCATAGCTGAATTGATAGCTGTTGGGAGAGGGACCATTAATTGATTTTAACAATATGATGCCAGGTAAGTTGACCAGACTCCAAAAGATGGAACTAAACCCAAGAACTTGGGAGGAGCACAAATTAGACTTGACAAGCCTGTAAAAAAGGAAAAATACTAACTGAGATCATAAATATGGGGGATTAGTAGGGTGGGGATAGAGCTGGAGCATGGGATCTGAATATGATAAAAATATATAGAATAAAATTCTAAATGAATGCCAGGTAAGTTGACCAGACTCCAAAAGATGGAACTAAACCCAAGAACTTGGGAGGAGCACAAATTAGACTTGACAAGCCTGTAAAAAAGGAAAAATACTAACTGAGATCATAAATATGGGGGATTAGTAGGGTGGGGATAGAGCTGGAGCATGGGATCTGAATATGATAAAAATATATAGAATAAAATTCTAAATGAATCAGTAAACCAGGATTTAAATCAGGGTAACCAGGATTTAAGCCAGATATACATTTTCCATGGAGTGATTTCCAAAACTGGGACAGCTTCAACAAATATTTAAATATATCTGCATTTAAAACTTGATTACTATAGAAACTTTTCTTGTTTGTTTGACACAGGGTCTCTCTAGAGCCCCAGCTGACCTGAAAATTGCTATGCAGACCAAGCTGGCCTTGATCTCAAGAGATCCATCTGCTTCTGCCTCCTGAGTACAGGGATTAAAGGCAATCACCACCACACTCGGCAATATTGAAAATTTTATTTAGGTTAATTGATATCAAGTGCACAAAATCAATATTTTTTTCAAGTAAGTTGGCCTATTTTTATCTTTTCTTTTTGAATTTTCATGGTTTTACTTTTTTCAAGAAATTATTATATTCAGGCAGCAAGAAAGAAAACAACAAAACAAGCAAACAACAAAAACTTCAAGCCTGATCAAAATTTCCAAGAAGTCTAGAACAAAATAAAAATATAAACCTAAGAAAACAGCTCATTATTAGTAGGGACCCAGAACATTGCTGACCCTCTGAGAGTGCCTGAATCCAGCCTCCACTTGGTGCTAAATGAAAAAAGCAACCTAAGTGTCCCTCAAGTGACAAGTGGATAATGAAAATGTGGTACATCCACACAGTTAACAATATGATGTCAGGTAGGTTGACCATACTCCAAAAGATGGACCTAAAACCAAGAGCTTTGGAGAAACACAAATTTGACTTGATAGGCCTGTACAAAAGGAAAAACTGGGGCTGGAGAGATGGCTCAGCAGTTAAGAACATTGGCTGCTCTTACTGAATTACTGTTCCACTCAGTGGTAAAGAGAGACAAAATCATGAAAATTATAGGTAAATGGATAGAACTTGAAACTATTATACTAAGTGAAGTAATACAGACTCAGGAAAACAACCCATGTATGTTCTCCTTCATTTGTGGGTCCTAGCACCAAATCTTTATAGACAAGTATCCTAGTCACCACTCATAAAAGAAGCTTCTTTTATAATAGAGATTATTACAGAGTTCCACACCTAGTCACACACAGACATTGTCTATGAATTGACCAAGCCTAAGTGGCACATCTACAATGCTACCTCTCTACCTAAGGCTCACAGATCATAGAACAAGGGGTAAAGAGGACACTGATGTATCTCTCAATTCTCATCAATGAAGCTCCCTCATGCAACAGGGGGTCAGAAACACAATAGATCACAAATGGCCAAAGCATAGAGTAAGAGTCTACACAATGTGGGTACTTGGACAAGACTCATATATTACACTCCACCCATCCAGGACTCAGGGATCGTGTGAGCAAAGGGGAGAAGAGATTGTAAGAGCCAGGGAGGAGGTGCATGACCATATGGAAACAGAGCCCTATCTGCTCTTGGAAACTTGCTCATATGAACCTAGAGCAATGGTGTCAGTTTGCATAAGTCTTGCAGACAAAACCCCATCACAGAGCTGTGGAAATGACAACAACTCCCATTCTTAGTTGGAGAACTATTGGCAGCTGATTATTGCTGGGTAAGGATGAATTGATCTTCTTCTTTTTATTTTATTTTATTATATTTTATTTTCCTTTATTAATTTACATTTTATGTGTATGAGTGTATTGACTGCATATAGGTATATGCACCTGTGTCATGCAATGTCCACAAAGGTCAGAAGAGAGTGTTGGATTCACCTGAACCTGGAGCTACAGGTGATTGTGAGCCACCATGTGGGTGCCAGGAATCAAACTCAGGTCCTCTATAAGAGCAGTCAATGCTCTTAACCATTGAGGTATCTCTCCAGCCCCAGAACTGATCTTCTTAAAGGGAGAAACTCCATAGGCTGCCTAGACTCCAGTTGATGAACTTGTACTGAGGGACATCTGGGGACACTAACATGAAAACACAGGCCTTAATGCAATGCCAGAATATATGAATTCCAGTGGAGAGCTGGGCTATGAGAGGGTGTCAGTGGAGAAGGTTGTATAAAGATGAGAAGGATGGATTAAGATGTTCTGTATGAAATACACAAAATTTCAATAAAAATTTTACACAAACATTCAAACCAAACCAAAACAAAAAATAATGAAAATTCAAGACTAAAATCAAAATAAATTTTAAAAAATGAAAAAGAAAAAAATCTCATTATTCAACAGATTCACATTGAGTAAAGACAAGAGGATATCTCAAGAAAGGATGAATAAACACTGTTCTGAGAAGAACTGACTATGGACACAGAGTAGTATGATAGCCTGATGAAAGCTTAAATGAAGTACAGTCAGTGTAAACATTTTCAGAGTGGTACACCGAACAGTTGCTGTAACCTGATCAAGATTCTGTCTCTGCTCTCTAGGATTTTGCAGATTGGCAAAATGATGGCAAAGTAGATATCACCAAGTGTTTGTTAGAATGTGATTTTCATACAATACAATTTGATTTTATTTAGATCATCTTCCTTATATGCATCATCCTCTTATTGCCCCTCCCAAACGAGAGAGAGAGAGAGAGAGAGAGAGAGAGAGAGAGAGAGAGAGACTAATTTATTTTCGCAGTGTGGGTTCATTCAAAGGGGCCTGGTTAACCTACCATGAGGCCCCTGCTTGAAAGAGACTGTCTCTGCCTCTCACAGCAACTGTCTTATGCAACAATTTCTGCAGGTGGGGCTGGAAATTCTTACCTTCTTCCTCGTGTCTAGGCTGGGAAATTTTTCTGGTTTGATCTTTTGTTCGGGTTGTCACCATTGCTATGAATTCTTATGAGTAACTGACCAGCTGTCTGGAATACCCTGTTTCCTTGTGATCATCCACCATCTTTTGCTCTTGCAATATTTCTACCCTTCTTCCAAAAATATTCTGAAGCTTTGGGAGGGAGTGGTTTGAAACAGGTGTCCTATTCAGGGATCAGCATTTTGTGCTCTCTTATTCTCTTCATATTGACCAGTTGTGAGTTTCTGTGTTAATCACCATCTGTTGCATGAGGAAACTTCTCTGGTGAGAGTTGTGAGATACATTAATCTATCAGTATAATAATAAGTCATTAAGTATCAGTTTAATAGCCTAACTAGGAGAAAACTAATACTACGTTCTTCCCTATTTCCTGTGATGTGATTAGCTTCAGTTTCCTAAGCCTGAAATCAATGTTAAGTATAGGCTCTGTCCTAGGAAATGGAACTTATATTCAATTAAAGAGTGGTTGGTTTGAGTTTGCAAGGGTTTTGTGTATATTGTCACTATTGCTGTAAGCTCATATGTGTATGTTCTCAGACTCCTGGAAAACTTTGTTTCCTTGTGGTTGTTCACCACAACCACAAGATTGTTGATCTTACAACCTTTCTGTACCTCTTCTGCAATGGTGCTCGGGCCCTGTGTCAATGAGGTTTAATATAGTAATCTTATATGGTAACACACTTTGCAGTCTATTAGTCTCTACACTTTGGTAAGTTGTGACCTTCTGTGTAGCCCTTTGTTGAATGAATATGCTTTGTTAGAAAAACCAGCAAAGAACTAGAGATATGGGCAGGATGCCCCAGCCTTAGCTGAGGAACTATTGGCAATGGATCACTGATGGGTGAGGGAGAGATGGTCTTCTTTAAGGGATTGATACTAAATAGGCTGACCAGGCTCCAGTGGAGTAAGTAACAAAAAGTGACATCTGGGTACACAAACTTGACTCAGTGGGCCTTAGCATATATGACAGAATGTATGGGTTCTACCAGGGGGGTGCAAATATGATTAAGGGGTATAAATATGATTAAGATGTATTGTGTGAAGGGCTCAAAATACAGTAAAATTTATATAAAAAGAATGGTTGGCTGTTTACTCCCATAATATTTGTGAAACTACTGCCACAGTTGGCAAGTCTTGTCAGGTTAGTTGTTGTTTGTAGTTCACTGGATTCACAGCTGAGTACGGATGATGATTTTTTTTTTCTTCTGGTGGAACTTGGCGCATTTTTTTCTTACAATTGAAATCATTTTATATGAATTTCATAATAATAAATATCCATATAACAATCAAACTTGAATAACACAGGTAGAAAGGTTAGCAATAAAGATTCAGTTCTGTGTTTTCTTAGAAACCTGATTCTAAAATAGTTAAATTTAAGTTGAAGTCTTTGGAGTTGATTATCTACCCACAGAAAAAGATACTCCAAATATTGCTAAATATTGCATGGAGTTATAACATCCTAGAGTTAGAAACTATTGAAATTTTTATGAAATGGCTGAATTGTTCTTTAACTTCTTTTCCAGATGCTTTGAATAAAATACTAACAAACAGTTAAAATCTACCTTTGTGTTTTCAGTAAAAGACAATAAAACAAATTTTGATGGAAACAGCTTTAGAGAAGTATAACAATCGCTTTTTAAAAAATATTTTAATATTTTTTATTTTATGTGTATGAGTATATTTCTTGTGTGTATGTGAGTGCACCCATGTCATGCAATGCCACTGAGGTCAGAAGAGGGTGCCAGAGGGTGGAGTTAAGATCGGTTCGTAGACACCATGTGGGTGCTGGGAATCGAACCCGAGTCCTCTGCAAGAGCAGTCAGTGTTCTTAACCTCTGAGCCATCTCTCCAGCATCAGTATGTCAATAGCTTTTTAAGAGAGTTAGAATATTAATAAAATCAATGCATTGATCAATTCAACAATGATTTTACATAGCACCTGATTTATTGATCTTAGATGTGTGGGAACAAAACTGAAATGACTATAAATTACACAAAATAAGAACACATAAAAATTATCTTGCTAATGAATCTTTATCAAGTATGAAAATTATAACTACATTTTATACATATTTTCATTGTAATAAAAAATTTGCTATGCATTTATGGTAGAAAGGATGAAAATAGTTACTGTTGGAGAATCAGCCTTGACTCACAGCAGAAGACTTTGTGAGCCAAATGGAGACAATTTTAACCTTGGCTGTTCTCTTTAAAGTCTCAGAGATGTCCTCTGTCTCTTGTCAAAACTGCTGTAGCGCTGTGACATATAAGTCAATGTTATGTAAAATATTATATTTTGTTCAAGTCTCTGGTAATATCATACTACTTCATTAGTCAAACTTCCATACTGAAAGAAAATTCATTCCTTTTTCTTGTGAAACTATTATGCTGAGGAAAGATAATTAAGATTTCTAGTTGAGAACATGGAGATTACAACTGTCAAATCTGTACCCACTGTCCAATGTACTGGAAACTGGTGTTATGGACTCACAAAATGTCAGTGATGATAAGTCTTCTGCTGTTCTTCAGGTATTAAAAGTGACAGCTTTGAAAAATTGCAGAAATCAGATCAAAGAGAAAAGTTCTGGAGGATAATACTTATTGGGAGACAGTCCTAGCATTGTGTGAATTATTTTTGTCTTTATTTTTTTTTAAGATATGAAGAAAAACCTCTAGCATGAGACCAACAGTGGACCAATGAAATGTTTCCACTCAAGTCTAGGTTGGTGAAACGATGTGTTTGTTGGAGTTACTTCTGGGATCATGAGTTACTCAAGACTGCTGCATTTCTAAAGGACCATACCATCACTGGTGACATGACTCATGGAAGCTACACCTTGTGAGATCTTCCAAATTTTCAGCCAACTCCGCCGATGAGAATTTTCTCTCCTTGCAATTCTTTTCTACTTATATGGCCTTAGTGGAAAGATTGAAAGAGCCAGGGTTGGTCACTGGAAACTTGCACATATGAACTTATGGCAATGTTGGCATCAAGCACAGGATTGATGCCAACTCAATGAGCAAGGGCCCAGAGTGGAGTAAGGGAAATGGGTGGCAGGTTGGCTATAGTCTGGGAACTACTTGAGACTGATCACTACTGGGTGAGGGAGAGCAGGCAATACCAACCATCTCTAGATAGCCTGACTAGACTCCAATGGATGAATTTGCACTGAAGGTCATATGGGCATAAATGCTTGACTGGATAGGACTTAACAAGTATAGCAGAATACATGAGGTCCAGTGGGGGGCCATGGATGAAGGATGGGTTCTAAATTTAATTTAGAACTGTTGTATTAAATGTACAAAGTGAAATAAAAATTTTAAAATAATAATAATAAATAACTTTGGACTTGGACTTTCTGACATTTTTCTTGGTTCTCTTCAGTCTCCTAAGACTTATGAGCTTCCTAAATCATAAATTTCCCTTTTCTCAAGGTGTAACTGTTTCAGTTTGATGGGATAGATCCACACAATAAGTTTTGTCTAGGAAACAAGAAAATACATTTCCAGATGAAATGATAATATAAATAAACTACAAGCAAGATATCCAAGGAAAGGTGAGCATTAAAAATATATCAACAAACTTAAGTCTGTGTTAGTGCATAAGGTCAGAATCTTAAAGGAGTGATGGCCTCAGATTATGAAGGAACAGCAGCAGGAATCACCTAGATATTTCTTTGATCTTGTATTATCTCTGTCTTTACCATGTAGGACTCACTTAAAGAATCAGTAAGATTAGATAAGGATTATGTGTAATCCCCAAAGAATCTTAATCTACCAAAAATTAAGTGTAATAAACTGCAATCTCATTTTTAACACTTGAAATGTCTGTAAAAGCCATCTGATATATAGATTGCAGAGGTAGTGAGAAACAGTGTAAGTTTTGAGGTTTATTTACACTATATTCACTTTAGTACCCAAAACAAAGCTTTGCTAAATATGTCTTCAGTATTCTTTAGCAGTATAATTGATCAAAGTAGATGATAAAAGAATATTGTTATCTAAAATGTCTCCAGAAGTAGTATAATAACAAAGCATTCCCTACTTGAAGCAAACCTAAATTTCCCTTTGAAACAATGAGTACATACAAAAAATTTGTCTGCTTATTAGCTACACAATCAGGAAATGTGTTTATTAAGAAATGCGCCTGGCAGTATGAGTTTCACCTCCATGTCCACGTATATATTATTGTGCAAATGAATGTGCACATGCATGCCCAAGAAAGAAGACAGTAGAAGTGTAAATAAAAAACAGAGTGCCATAACCCTAAAAAGACCAGAAGATGGAGAGATTTACTGTAAATGTAGAAGACAATAGCTACTAATGCATAGTGGTACTTAGAAGGCACGATAGCAGGTATCCTAACAACATTTTCTTTTTTCCCTTTTCATTATTGAGGTCAGAACACAAAACAAAACTGTTTATTTATTCATAAACACAACATTGTTCATTAAATCTTTACAAAAAATTATCATTTTGTATGATATA
>NW_008337147.1:12287370-12295389 GCF_000622305.1 Nannospalax galili
AGTGTTTGAAATGTTTGAATGTTTGACTACTACACACAAGTGGAATCAATGATATCTGATTTTCTGTGATCAAATTATTTCACTTCGTACATCTTTAAGTTTTGTGTCCACTGTTGCATTAGCACTGTTTCTTTTTCTATATTTTGATGATATTCAATTCTCTCTATATGGAATATGTTGAATGTATTCATACATATAAGGAAATGTAGGTTGCTCCACATTTTGCACACTGCTAACAATTCTGGAAAACAATATATGAATGTATGTCTCTTGCAAATTAAACTTTAAATACTTTTGAGCAAGTATCAAGAAGTTTGTTTTCTGAAAGCTTCTGGTTCTAACTACAGTAGTTTGAAAACTCTTTATACTGTTTTGGATAACAATTTCACCATTTTACATTTTTTACCTTTTATTTTTACAGCCTAATGCCATTGTTGTGTAATCTTGTTTCTCTAATGTCGTGTTTTGCTTGTAATAGTGGAAAACATATTGGGTATATGGAGGTATCTTACTGAAGTTTTGATCTGTAATTCTCTAATGATTTATGGTGTTGAAAATTGTGTACTATAAATTTACCTATTTATATTTCATTGTTAGAAAAGTATGCATTCATGTTCTGTGCCCATATATTTAACTGTTACATTTAATTAGACTCACTTGTTTTTATGATCAATTTTTAAGAGTTCATTTAGATATTAACACACTATACGTTTTATGTTTGGATATGAACTGTCTCCAAAAAAATAATATATTGAAAATTTGGTTTGTAGATGACACTAATTGAGAGGTAATTGGATCATAAAGTTGCTAAACTCATTAATCAATTAGCTCACTGATAAGCTCACAGCTGACTGGGTTATTGTATGTAGTCTAGTTGAAGGGAAAAGGTCAATGGATATATGTTTTGAAGGGTGTCTGAAACATTTAGAACTGGTTGATGAGTGGAATTTTATAAATTTGAGAAGTCATGTAGAAAATGCTTGGAGTGTATAAGTGGAATTTGTGGTTGGAGCTAAGAATACAAATGATGATTGTGTTGGCACTGGGACTGGTGTCCATGTGTGTTACCTTCTGACACATGCTGTGGTACCAGACATGGGCCTGCAGGTTTTCTTAATTGTCTTGCTGGACTTCTTCCTTCAGTCCAAACTTTACTTTTTTCCTCCATTCTTCTAAATATGGCAATGTTTATCCTGTACTTGTCATATTATTGTATTTTAGATATTAGAGCTATGTAAACTACTTTTTAAAATCTTTGAGGGAATTTTGGACATGGAATTTGTGTAATACTGAAAGTGTGGAGATTTTGAAGATATTCAGAGACAAACTAAACTCATTTTGCATTATGAGATTAATATTAGCTTTTGGGTACAGGAAAATATTGTGACTTTTATATGAAATGTTCCCAAAGGCTCACATGCTGAATGTTTAGACCCTGGTTTGTGGAACTATTGCAAACTTGTTCATAATGCTGCTAACCAGAAAGTGTATTAATTCATGATAAATTTATATTGAATGAGCTATTAGGAGACAGGGGCATAATTGGAGGAAGTAGCTCACTATGTTTGTGAGCCTGAAGGTTATTTTCTCTATCATACATTCTTACTTCCCTTTATTTGTGCTCTGTATGGTTCTAAGAATGATCAACCACAGCCATGTTTTTTATTTATAATGAGTTAATTTATTAAATTTATATAAAAGCAGAAGTAAAAGTAAAAATATCAAGTAACATATAAGTATAGGTAGCCAAAAGATAGCAAAATAATAGTCATCAAATTAGGAGTTCATACTATTCAGGAGAGATACTTAGAGTATCTTGATTGAGAAAGAAAAGAAAACATCAAATCTAGGGCTTATCAAGATCCAGCAGGAATTTTCTGGGGAATTGAGACAGTCAACCAGAGTTCCTGGTTCAATTTCCAATCCATGGATAGGCTTTTGATATCTCCTGCCCATCACAGAAATTTTTACAATATTATGTCAAAAATAGTAATACCTATTACAAATAATTTACCATTTACCCCTTCTCAAGGACATGATGTTTTTTGCTTTTGGGCTCTTCTGTTCTTCCCTTTCCTTTTTACAAAGCCAGTGGGCCAAACTGACCAAGGACAAGGTGTTTTGAAGGAGATAAAGGAGGACTTCCTTGATCCAAGAATGAACTCTAAACAAACTTACACAGCACATGACAATTCACCAATAAATGTACATTACAATCTGCTTCTTGGAAGTCAGTGGACAAGGAGATACCCTATATCTCTATTTTCTGCCAGAAATGTATTGGTCATTCCTCTGGTACATGAGCAATTTAGAGAGCTCACTGACCATAGGCTGTAAAATCTGAAATTATAAACCCAACTGATTCTTACTGCCTTCAAAATCTTCCTTTCAGGAACTTTGTTAGAGAATGTAATGATTTACTGACAGAGTATGTATAGTCTGCATCCACAACAATATCCATAGCCATTCTATTGGTTTCCTTTTCATTCTGTGTGATCTTTCTTTGATATAAACAAACTGACCAGTTTGACATAGTCTTCTTTGTGCACTTTGATTTTGTGCAACAATATATTCAGTGAATAGTCATGAACAACTACTATTGCACTAATGGTCAATGGAATTTAAAAGTTTTGATGACTTTAAGTAAGATTCCAAATGTAATTTTCTCACCAATCTTGTTTTGCTCGTTATATACTATGATTGATTCATTTGGCAATATATTCTGTTCACCCTGACGCCTTCTAAGGCCATGGAAACTCAACAATGAACTCAAGGGTTGATATAATGGATTTTAATAGTGTACATATTAACTCTAGTATTTAAACAGTTCATACTTTTTAATGTTTTACATTTTTATTATGACTCATAAAGAATATATGATAACATATTTTAAGGGAAAATATTACTGAAAACTCATGCATGCAACACCACTTGATTGTGTAAGATTACCAATATTTTCAAAATTATTCTATTCCTTTGCTTCAAGTAAGTAGATCAATGAGATTGTAACTTTTGTTTATAATGGGAAGAGACTTTGACTCTGGACTGAAAAGAGTATCATAGAATTGACAACCATGTTTAAAGCTGATACTAAAATTTAATATTCTCTTATTTCCATAGTAAAGGTATATTCAGCTACTTGTGGCAGCTGGCTGTTCTGTCACATGGCTCTCTTACTAGTCATTTTACCAGCAGTTGAGGTAAAAGATGTTTTAGATGAGCCCTGTTCCAAAGAGGGAATTTATGACTGGTTTTGTGAGCACCAAGATATGTAAAAACTTACAGTCTTAGGATTTAGGGATGAACTTACTAGTGTTATTTAGATAAATTGTCAAATGCTATGCCCAGTATTAGTCATAGAATCTTCTCTTTGCAATGGGTGGTGGTTAATGCAGAGAAAAAAGACTGTTTAAAGTGTTGAGAATAAATGGCAGGTAAGTGCTCAGCCTTAAAAAGGTAATTTACACTTCAAGTGGACTATCATAGAAAGGACAGAAAGAATTCAGGAGCTAGGAATTTGGTAGGAGAGCTGTGAAGGACACAGCCAGTGTAATCATCGTCTTGCAGTAACTGAAACTAACTACAAATGAGTGGACCTAAAAACAGTATAAATACATCTATAAACAAATAAAAACTATAAATGGATCAAGAAGGGAATTTCAGGGACCTACCCATTTCTGATAAGCTACGAGTCTGTGGTTACTTATGCATTCTTGTGAAGGGATAGTCATTATCTTTAGTTGCATATTCACTGGTGAGACCACCAGGCTCCAATGGATAATTTCCAACCAAGACACCTCTGGCTAAACTCAGTGGATTGCAAAACAAAGGGAATGTGGAAGATCTGTAGGGAGAAGAGACTAGTCATAGAAGTTGGAGGGGATGAGAGCAGGTTGGAGATTAGACCAATCACAATGTACTGTCTACACACATGGTTGTCGAAGATCAAATTCAATAAAAGCGATTGTTTAAAATAACATGCTGTGATATCTTTTCAAATTGATAGACAACTGTGAAGGAAAATTGCATTGATACCAATCAAATTAGAAATTGCGGTTTTTACTGTTTTATTTATTGAAATGTCTATATTCCATTTCAAAATTTTATAGCCAGAGATGATAACATTTTCATATTCTATAAAAAGGAATACCTACAAAAGGAGAAAATTATAATTGCAATCATTATAAATTATACATGTCCTCAGAATAAAAACCATATATTTAAAACAATGATAGTTCAACTTACCACATTTTAATGCACGACTGTCCTATTGAAAATCAGTAGTAAATAAAAATTCTGTTTCTTCTTACCGTGGAAATGAGATTGTTATTGTTGCATTTGTGTTTTCTGATTTATTGAATAGTGCTACATACTTATATTTGATTTTTAAGATTTGTCATTTTTTCTAAACTAACAAGTAATACCAGCTTTGTAGTTCACAGGATATAATTTTTGTAACTCAATTTAGATTTTTTATTGATTAACCTTTCATTTGAAATTTCATGCATATAATAATGCATTCTAATTTCTTTCATCTTGCACCATCTCTTATCTCCAATCCACCACTGAGGTAATGACCTTTACGATATGGATGTGCTCTAAACAAATTATTTTCCTTAAACCTTGCAATGAAATGTTAATCTTGTCTTAGTTTCTTTATGATATAGACACTTCACTGAGCCTTGATCTCTTCTTGTAATCTAAAGCATATAAAATTGATTCCTGATAATCCTTCCTTTTCCTGGACCCAAAGAAATCTATGAACATGTGTGTGAATGTTTCAAGAAAGTACTTCAAACAGTCAGCACAGATATTCCCTGTAAACAATGGAGATATGAAGATTATCCCATTTGTGTCACATGGTAGTAGACAGAATTAAATTGATAACATCTGTTTGTGATTGTGTGCATGAGGGTGTTGGTCTAGATATGAAGATTATCCCATTTGTGTCACATGGTAGTAGACAGAATTAAATTGATAACATCTGATTGTGATTGTGTGCATGAGGGTGTTTGTCTAGGGATCAGAATGGGTAAACTTCATCTTATAAGATAAAGGTATAATTTTTACTTCTCCATTTTATATTGCAAGCATTCCTTCAATAAATGAAATAGATAACCCTTTTTCAGGGGCATAGTACTGAGAGAATTCTGAGGGAAGAGATTCTCATGTATTTGGGTCTGCTCTTGGATTAAAATGCATGCTAAGAGTCAGGCTTTTTTTATTAAGGCATAGCTGTAATCCACTACCACACAGTGAATGCAGCACTACGCTGAACTCTCCACCCTACAAGTGCTTTCCTGCTCATTCATGTCTTTTACTTTGATTTTGCTAGACATTAATGTCTCACATGCATAATAGCCAACACCAAATAGATCAAATACATCAATGTAAAACCTTAAAACGTGAAACTTCTATAAGTAAAGTTAGGTCATATCCTCTGCATACAGGCATAGATAAGCATTTTCTAAATAAGACTGCGGTTGTTCAGGAAATAAGCCTATCAATTAGCAAATTGGACCGACAAAACTAAAAGGCTTCTATGCAACAAAGAAAATACAAAATAGAGTAAAAAGGTAATCAACAGCTGGTGAGTCTGCCAGCTATATATCTGAAAGAGAATTAATATCTACAATACACAAACACACTCACACACACACACACACACACACACACAAAGAGTCAAATAAAGAGTTCTGAAATTGCACGACACAAAATATTTGCAAACATTTTAAAAGGTCAGCATCAATAGCCATCAGAGAAATTCAAATTAAGACTGCCTTGTGATTCCATATTATCCCAGTCAGAAATCAAAGGACACAAAATACTGGTGAGGATGTGGGGCAAGAACCGTTAGTGGGAATGGAAGCTAGTACAGTCACTATGGAAATAGCTCTGAAGGTCCAAAAGAGATAGAAATAGAAATGCCATATCTATTCTGTCACATATATTGAGGCATTTCTAAACAAGTTTGTGTCCCCAAGTTTTCTTTTGGTGTGAGTCCATCGCCTGGGTCCTGGTTAACCTATCTAGTGTCATTCCCTTAAAGAAAACCAATTACTCCTCTCCTAGTAATTATTGGTTGCTCATAGTTCCTCAGTTAAGGTTGAGGATTCTTACCAATTTCCCCTCTTCTATGTTTTTTTTTTTTTCCTGGTATGAGATTGCATGAGTCTTGTACATGCAGTCACCGCTGCTGTAAGTTCATATGAGTGACCTTCCATAATGATCTCTGATTGTACCCATTTCCCTGTAAACAAGATTTTGTTCCTTATGGTTAGGGCAATCATCCACCCTTTTATATATATTCCACAGCTCCTTTAGTCGTTATTATAGTGACAGGCACCTAGACATTTGTAGTTTTTGCATGTATTTCTTTTAGACTGACTTTCACTCCTTTTGGTTATACTCAGTAGTATTCCCAGATCATTAACAAATCAAGTGTTCTACCTCATACTCCTCTAGAAACATGAATTATTTTCTTGCATATGTTGTTATTGTATTTTCTAAGCTGTCTTGAAGCTCTTTAATGTTTAAGTAGAGCTATTTATCATTAACAATATATGCAAAAACAAAACCCATCACTGACTGCCTCTTTCTTTTCTTCAACCTTTAGTTTTAATTTATATTTCTGCTTAATCTGGTGTATATTTTCCTGTATCTTAGTTCTATGTCTCTTTAAGGGATAAAACATGAATTATTCACCTGTTGATTTCTCTACTCTAAACTGCAGGGATTAGATTGGTGGCAATGAAATCAGAACTCATCTGAGGCAGATCATGGCCAGTGAACGAAAGTCAGGCTAAGCTGAGGCAGCCCCACACATCTGGTTCATCATATTGATGAGAACAGAAGGTTCACATTACTTAGGCTATTCTTTCTTTCGTTATCTCTTTTCCTATTGCTCATATTTCATGTAACTAAAATCATATAATATGTCTCAAGTCTCTTTCATATGCCACTAGTTCAGTTTATGTTGCAAAATATTACTCTCTATATATTCTATAACTTTTCAATTTTAAGTAAAGATATTTATGTTACTTCCATTTTTAGTTATTATAAAAATGCTGCTCCAAACATCTTTGAAGGACATTTTTATGTGATTTTGTTTCTCTTGCATATATAATAAGGAGAGAAATTGTTGGATCGTAGAGTAATCTAATGTTTAATCCTCCTGAAATGGGGTCAATTTCCCAAGACTAATGCCAATTTATATTCAGACTAGTGAAGTTTTAGCACCACAGCTGCTCTGTACCTCTGCCTGGTCATCCTTTGCATATTGTCACTGTAGTGCATACGAACTTTCTCCTGAGAGTGCAGTTCATTTGTTTTATAGCAAAGACTAATATTTACATTCCTTTACATCCTTTAGATATTTGTTTATCATCTTTAAGAAACAGTCTTTTCACATATTTTGTCATTCAATAGCTGAGACTGTTATCTTTCTATTATTGAGTTACTACTCTGGATGTCAGTTTTTCCTTCTGCATTTGGTTTTCATATGCCTGTGAACTGCCTTTTCTTCTTTTAATGGTATCTAAAGCACAACATTGTAGATATTGATGGACTTCAATTTAATATTGTTGTCAGTGATACAACTAAGAAACCATTGCCTATGGCAAGATCACAATGACTTAATATGGATGTACATTTTAACAGATTTAGTTCTTACATTCAGACTTAGAGTCTAGAATTAATTTTGGTATATAACCAAGATCTTGTAATCATATACTATTTAGTTACTTCAAAAAAGCATTTGTCAAAAAGCCCTATAGTATTGTTTTTATGAAGTTGGGTGCCCTGAGTTTAGGTGATTCTTCTCCATGTAAATTATTTTGATTATTGCAATTTAGCATTCTCTTCTAACACTCAATCTATAATGTTTTTCTGTTTGGTCTTATGTCATCACTACAGAGTCACATAAATACAGTTCTATAGAAAATTTTGAGAACCAACTTCTACCACGGTTCTTTTTAAACATTTCTTTTTTGATTGTTTACATGATTCTTAAATCAGGTT
>NW_008337147.1:12295653-12305985 GCF_000622305.1 Nannospalax galili
AGAGAGAGGGAGAGAGAGAGAGAGAGACAGGGTCTTCTGTATCCCCGGTTGGCCTGTATTCACTATAGAGATCAGGCTGGCCTCAGTGTCTCAGAGATCTGCCTGCTTCTGTTTCCTATGTGCTGGGATGAAAGGTGTGTGCCACCACTCCCAATTTATTTTATACTCTTGTTTAACTATTTTTTATTACTCGTATAGCTCTTCCCTGTGGATTTTTTTAGTACATGCAAGGCTATATGTCATATGTACTAGAGAATTTTTTTATATCTCCTTTTCAATCTGGAAACCTCTATTCTATTTTTTTTCTTGTAGTCTCCAATATAATACTAAAACAAATGAAATGAGGGAAGAAATTGCATTGCTATTATCCTCATTGTATGAAGAAAGTGTTCAGTTTTCACCCTCCGTCAGGATATCATCTGCGACTTTGTTTCTGGGTATGTGCAAATGCAATGGTAGGTACTCATGTGTCCAGAAGAGGGTATTGGATCCTTTAAAGCTGGAGTTCCACGTGGTTGTAAGCCAACCAAAATGGATGCTGGGGGACAAACTCTCTTCCTTTCCAAAATCCATATACAATCTTTCCTCATACCTATTGCCCCTCTCAGTAGTTATCTAAATTAATTGATACAATCACATATTTTGGGTTATAGTATTAAAATCTTCCACTTCATTATTTTCAAATATTGTATCAATATTGTATTGTATGGATGAAACTCATCAAAGTTCAAAATTTATTTTATATATTGTGGAATTAAAAATATATTATTTACGGGGTTGGAGAGATGGCTTCAGTGGTTAAGAACACTGACTGTTCTTGCAGAAGACCTGGCTTCCAATCCCAGCGCCCACATGGTAGGTAACAACTGTCTCTAACTCCAGTTCCAGGGGATCCAATGGCCTCTTCTGTCCTCTGTGGGCATTGCACGACATGGGTGCACTTACCTACATGCAGGCATAACACTGATACACATAAAATAAAAATAATAAATAAAATATTAAAATACATATATTACTTAGGAGTTTTGCATCTACACTTAGAAAGGATTTTAGTCTATAGATTTTTCTTATAGTAGTTTTGCCTAAATTTAACTATTAGAGCAACTGATAAGCAATATCATGGAAAGTACTGTCTTATCGTCTACCTTTGGAAGAGCACTTGAGGAATTTAGAGTAAATCTGTGTTTGGCTGCTTTTTGTGTTTTCGTTTGTGAGTAGTTGTAAATCTATGCATTTGGTAGCTTCCTTGCAATTATTGTAATCAAAATTTATATTTTTCTCTTCAGGCATTATAGTAGCTTATTTTTACTACAATATCCCCTTTCACAATATTATGTAATATTGAGAGGCAGCTGCCCAAAAATGTTCTTTTCTTTCTGTTTAACAGTTATTTTTAATTTAAAAATTATTTATTTTATGTATATGAGTGTTTTCTCTTCATATCCATGAGTGCATCATGTGCATGCATGCCCATAGAGGCAGGAGGAGGGTGTTGGATCCCTTGAAACTGGACTTACAGGCAGTTGTTAGTGACCATGACGGTGCTGGGAACAAAACCTTGTGTGTCTTCCAGAGAAGCAAGTGCTCTTATTCAATAAGCCACCCTCCAGTCCCTTTATTTTTTTCTGGTTAAGTAAATGTTATCTATTCTTTTACTCAAGCATTTAATATTTTGAGTCTTATTTCTTCCTTTTTAATTTTTATAAAAGTGTATAACTTTTCTTGATTTTCATAATACTTTCTATATGTGTTGTGAATAACATCCATTACTTTTACTGTAATTATTTTCACATCCTTCGTTCTTAGTGTTTTAGGTTTAGTTTGCTCTACATTTTTAAAGATTTTAGATAAATGTTTAAATTATGCTTCTGAGAGCTTGTTTTTTAATACAAGGATTAATGCTATAGTTTCACTGTGCTATTAGACACACCTCATAAGTTTGATATGTTCTCACTATTTTCTTTATTCTAATTTTCTCTGTAATTTCTATACTGACAGTAATTTAGGGATATGTGGTCTAATTCCAATATAGTTATAACAATCCTAAATTTCCCTTTATCTTTTAATTTCCTTTCACAGAAGAAAATTGAGTTGATTTAGAGTTTTGTTTCATAGTCACTAGAAAATATTTTTGCTATGATTTTGTCCCATCACGTTTGAAGCTTTTCTGTGACTTAGCTTGTGATCTAATTATATTTTGTTGCCCATTATACTCCTGTATTCCATCTCTGCACCTCCTCACACCTTCCTAGAGTAGAGGACACTATTCACCCTCTTGCATCCACTAAATCAACTTGCTTAGTTTCCACGAGTTACAAAATGTGGCATTTGCATTTCTATTGTTGTCTTATTTTCATTTGCAAAATGTCTTCCTTTTACCCATTCATTTTGCAAAATGATGGGTCTCCTTTCTTTTTCTAAGTGAAAAATGTTCCAAGAAATGCACATTTATTTTCTTCATTCATTCCTCCATCAATGGATACTTCGTTGATTCTCTAACTTGTCTATTGTAAACAGAGAGTGCTGAAATAAACAAGACAATTCAGTTATCTATTTGATAGACTGATGTCAATTCCTTTGAGTTTATTTCTAGTATTTGGATTACTGGATCCCATGGTATTTAGAATATTTTTTCTGAGGTTTAACAATGATATTTTTCACATCGTGCTAATATATGTTCCTCCAAATCAACACATGAATTCAAATTTGTTGTCTGCATGCCAAAAGACAGATTTGTTGATTTATTTGTTTATTTTAACAGGCCTTCATGTATCCCAGGCAGGCCTCAAATTTGCTACGTAGCCAAAGCTGATTGTAACGTAAAGATCTTGCCTCTGCTTCTCAAGTGTTGGGAGGTATGTACCTCCATGCCCAGGGTATATGATGCTTAGGCTCAAACTCAGTGCATACTAGGCAAACATTCTTTCAATGTAGCTACATCCAGAATGTGATGTATCAATTTTGTTGATCTCACTAAAACTATTTGCTTTCAGGTTCACCACTGTTTTATTTTCACTTCACATTATAATCTTTGTTAATTCTGTTCCTATTTTTATTATTTTGATTTATCTTCATATATTTAATTGGAAATTAATTTTCGTGTCTTCTGGTTTCCAAATATTTGTTGTTCTTTTTAAAAACTTATTGTCATTCTACCTTGATGCAGCTTATTCATCTTTGTCCTTCTGATTTGTATTTCCCTATAAACATATTTTCCTCTATGCTTTCTGCTGACCATGAGGTGAGGCACTGTGTTCTACTGCACCCTCATTTCCCCGAAAGACAGGAGCATCACACAGGGAGGCAAAGTAAATATTTTTTCCTTAATTTTATTTGGCTTTGGTATTGTCAGTGGGAAAAAGTTAATTAAATCATTATTTTTGTCCAACAAAATGGCTGAGAATGTAAAATCACTTGCTGCAAGCAGACAACTTGACTTTGAACCCCCAGAACCACATGGCAGAAGGAGAGAACAGACTCTCCCAAGTTGTCCTCTGATCCCCACATGCTGTGGAATGCATGCACACACTCATAAACACAAACATAAATGAGCACTTATATTTAGAATCAGTAAAACTTTATTTACAACATCTTCTTTGTAAGAAGTTTGTTATAGATTGAAATAACTCAAAGTTTATTTTCAATAAGACCCTGTTAAGATTAAACACCTCCAAGACTCGGGTTATGTTTTCATTGTGGTTACTTATAATTTTAATGCAAACTCAACCTTTGAATACAAGCAGTTCTAATTTAAAAGTATTCTTTAAGTCTTTACAGTTGTGAAAATTGTGAAACACTTGTGTTGATTTTACACCAGTGCTTAGGAGATTGTTCATAATTCTATAAATTAGGGTTATTTTTAACCCTGTCATTATAATTGATTAAAAAATATTACATATGAGTATTTAGTTTTGTTTATTGATAAACAAAAGTAAGTGAATTATTTTATACTGTATGAATAATCTTAAAAATATTGACTATATCTTATTACTTGAGTGAGAATTAAGTAGAATTCTACTGTGTTATTTTTCAAAGACAGTATTTTAATATGATCTGGGCTGATAATAACTGCAATGATAAGCCAGGCATATTACACTTTTTGACATACCCTATGACTAAATTTTCTATAATTTTTCTGTCTTTCTTTGTTCTGTTTTGCCTCTGACTATTTTTCAAAAATGGTTTTCCCAACATTTAAAAACAAATTTCTATGTTCTCAGACTTTTATGGCAGACTGAGAGTTACATAATTTTTATAGTATTATAAACTGTTTAATTTTAGGTTTACATATTTCATATGATTGTGTTGCCAAAGTGACTTTTTTCCCCTTCCACATTTTTATATTTTCCCTGAATTGTGATTTTGAGATTTTTAATGATTAATTTAATTGAACAAAAAAGTTAAGATATCCATATATTAAAATTTTAATCACATTAATATCTTTTTAAAATAAATAATTCATTGACTATTTCATACATCAATATAAGGTGTGTTGATCAAATCCATGCCCATTCCCTCCATTCTAATTCCTCCCCCTCTGAAGGGGTAGCCCTAAAATCTTTTAAGGATTAGATACAAGCTCCCAAATATTTTTGACATTTTTGGCCTTTGGAACAGAGTATGTTGCTAAGATGTTGATCTGGATGAATAAAAAATCTTATTGAGAATTTCATACATGCATATAATGTGTTTTGATCAAATCCAGGCCCACTCCTTCCCCTCTATCTCCTCTTATATTTCCCCATCACTTTTTTCTGATAACTTCATGTACTCTTTCTTCTTCTTTGATTTATTTATTTTTATGAAACTTTTGGCTATTCTAACATTCCCCCTTCTGAAGAGGTAACCCTAAAATCTTTTAAGGATTAGATACAAGCTCTCAAATACTTTCAATATTTTTGGTCTTTGGAACATAGCATGTTGCTAAAAGGCCCAAGGACATTTTGACTTTTAGCCAAGAAACTGGCTATTTTTCTTTGAGGTCTTTTTACACTAACTGCCTAGTTAATTCCTACCTCCTATTCTTATCATGCCATCCTCTGAATGGGTTAACCAAATTGCCAATAGGGAATAGGGAAGCAGACTACTCTGGCTTCCTCCATGGTGAACAGGGATGCAGGGTCAGGAAATTGTAGTACCCCTTCAATGAGTCTGTCTAAAAGACTTTCCCTCTCAAATTGCATAAATCTTATCTTGAGGAGGAAAAGAAAGTCTTTGTATTGTGAGTAGGAGCTATGAAAGAGAAGTAAAGTCATGAGTAATTAGCATTACAAGATCTAGACAGGCAACTAGAAAACAGAACAGGGCAATTTTCAAATGTTCACATGAGAGTCCATTGAAGTTTCATGACAAGGGCTTCCAAAAGCATCCCTCTATTGTGTTCCTCCTCATTTTCTTTTATTGTCCAAGGCTGAACTCTAGAGTGATGGATATAGGGTTTGCTTTCAGGTATTTTGATAGCTGTTGGAGTGGTTACAATCAGTGTCAATTCCCTCTCAAAGGCTTCTAGTAGAGCAAGAAAACAAATTTATTCATCATTTTAGAATAATAGCTGATTGCCTCTCTTAGCTACAGGTGGGCCCTACAGTATTGGAGACCAAGATTTGAAGTCTTACATCTGAGTAGCACTTTTGGTTAGGAACAAAATCATCAATGAGAAATAATTCTCTAAATAACTTTTTATATAGACTTAAGCCTAATGTCTGGAAAGTGTTTCTTTTACCAGTTCCATCTATGTGAAGATAAGTCAAAGGTCCTGATCGACCATGTCTGGCTTCACTTGGAAGCATGGATGAGATGTTTCCTCTGAGTTGATCCTCCTTTTTGTAGACTGGACACTGGTTCAAATCCATCTCGTGGGGTATAGGAAACCAGGATGCCAGGCCCTAGGGTGAGGTGAGCCTAAAACTTATAGGTCCAGGCTGCATTCTCTGCTAAAGGGAGGTGCACTGAAAACAGTGGCTCTGATAATTCTTGTCTTGCAGAACACTGCTAGACTGGCAGGAGGAAGCGGCCCGGTCATAAAAGTGCAGGATCTCCGCTCTGTGGGAAAGCGTCTTGGTCAGCAACTTTAGCTCATCTCCTTGTCTTGAACAAGTAACTCAGGTATCCCTGGCTAAGATATTAGGCCAGGTTAAAGGTTTACTCCTGAGCTAAAAGCTAAAAGCTCACCATGCTTTTAGCTCTAAGAAAGAAAACATTGTGGCCAATAAATTACTGGATGTGCATTGATAACTTTGAGTAAAAGTTTAAGAATACTCTAGCACCAACTGACCCACTAAATGCCCCATTTCTTTGCACCCTAAATCTTTGTATGTGACTGCCATGTCCCACGTGACTGCTAGTTCCTTGGGACGTATAAAAACCATCTATATTTTAAAATAAATTGTCTTGTTGGGAAGACACAGGTCCTAGAGTTTCTGACTTTGTTGCCAATCAGACCCTCTGCCCCAAAGCCAGTAGATCCCCACTAAGCAAAGCAAACCTGAGTCCCCACAGTGGGGTCTCCATGTCCTCCATGAACAAGAGGAGAGGTGACTCACCACAGTTACAGGATATTTTGAGAGATGTTCCATAGAACCCTGGAACTTAGTTGACCTTGGGGGACAAGGGGGAAAAACTGTCCTTTAAGTCCCTCTGACCATATTAGTATAGACTTCAAACTATGGCTGTTAAACATCCAATAAGTTTAGTTCCACCAGTCTGATACTTTTAATTATCATCTACTGTGTAGATAAGGCTTGGGTAAAAAAAATATATTTTCACATAAACCCTGATTACATATATATAATTTCCTTAAACTAGTTGACTAAACTATGACCATAGACATTTTAATATTATGTGTATATTATTTTTGTCTAATCCTTTATAAATCATAACAAACCCAAACAGACATTCCTCACTCCCTTAGGCTTTCTCAGTTTTTCTATTTTGGAAAATATCCCCATTTCCCATTTCCTTTTAACATCTTTTACATTCTAATTTTCTTTATTTTTTAATTAACTATGAGACATAATAGCATTAACAAATAAATTTTCCTTCTGTTGTGATACTTCTTTTACTGGGGATGTAAAGCCATCCTTATTCCCTTTTAAGGTTCTAGTGTCAAGCCAATGTTTGATTAAAGTTTTACTGGGGAACTAATGAATTTATTGAGCTTACTTATGAAGATAACTGAGGGATTGCTGAGGTGTACGTAGGGCCTGAGGGTTTGCACACTGGAAAGCCTTAACCCAGCATGGATCATGCCTTCTCTTCCTAGACTTCTGCAGATTGTATACTTTAGCTCTCAACAAATGTGGGAGGCCATGTGTGATTAGGGCCAAATTACATACAGTTGGCTGGGAAGAGTGGCTATATTCCCATTAGGGTCCAATGACTCTGCCTTGCTCTCCTTTAATAAGTGAGCACAACTGCCTACAAGCCCAATTGTGACTATGTTTAGCAATCAGGCTCAGGTGAATTCGTGATGATGGTAGTTATTTTGTGAAGGAGCAACTGCTGTATAGCATCATCTTATTAAAAGGTCCTGGAATTTAAGAGGATTTGGTGCTGGGACCCACATATGAGGCAGAACATACATCATTTGTTTTTCTGAGTCTGTGTTACTTCACTTAGTATAACAGTTTCTAGATCCATCCATTTACTTGCAGATTTCATTATTTCATTTTTCTCTACTGCTGAATAGAACTCCATTGTGTAAATATAACACATTTTTAACCACTCATCAGTTGAAGGGCACTTAGGTTGCTTCCATCTCTTAGCTATTGTGAAAAGTGCAGCAACAAACATGGTTTTACAAGTGTCTCTACAATAGGACGAGTCCTTTCTGTATATGCCAAGCAGTGGTATAATCAGGTCATATGGTAGGGTCATTCTTAGTTTTTTAAGAGTTCTCCACACTGTTCTCCATAGGAGTTGCACAAGTTTGCAATTCCAGTGGCAATGAATGAGCGTTACACTTTCTACACATCCTCGGCAGCATTTAATATCATTCGTTCTCTTGATCCTAGCCAGTCTGATTGGGGTAAGGTGATACCTTAGGGTGGTTTTAATATGCATTTCCCTAATTACTAATGATGTTTAACACTTTGGAGATGTTTCTTAGCCATCTTTCTTCCTTTGAGAACTCTCTATTTAGATCTTTAGCCCATATTTTAAATGGGTCATTTGGTTTCTTGATTCTTTGTTTTTGATTTCTTTGTAGATTCTGGATAGTAAACCTCTGTCAGATGTGTCACTGGTGAAGATTTTTCCCATTATGTGGGTTTTCTCTTCACTTTTTTGATTGCTTCTTTTTCTGTACAGAAGCTTTTTAGCTTAATGAAGTTCCACTTGTTGATTGCTGACAATAATTCATGAGCAATTGCTGTCTGATTTAGAAAATCCTTTCCTACACCTATATCTTGTAAGTTATTGCCAACATTTTCTTCTAATAGGTTCAGGGTTTCCAGTTTCACATTGAGGTCTTTGATCCATTTGGAGTTGACTTTTGTGCAAGGTGAAAGATAAGGCTATAGTTTCAGTCTTCTACAGGTGGAGATCCAGTTTTGCCAGCACCATTTATTGAGGATGCTGTCTTTCCTCCATTGTGTGTTCTTGGCACTTTGGCAAATACCAGGAGGCTGAAATTTTGTGTACTTGGGTTTGGATCTTCAATAATGCTACATTGATCTATGTGTCAAATTTTGTGCCAGTACCATGCTGTTTTTATGACTATATCTTTGTTGTATATTTTGAGGCCTGGTATAATAATCCCCTCAGTGTTGCTTTTTGTGCTCCGGGCTGCTTTGGCTATCTGGGGTCTTTTGTGCTTCCATATTACTTTAAGGATTTTTTTTTCTAATTCTGTAATGTATGTCATGAGGATTTTGATTAGCATTTCATTGAATCTATATATTGCTTTTGGTAGGATGGCCATTTTCACAATATTAAATCTTCCCATCTATTAACATTGGAGATCCTACCATCTCCTGGTGTTTTCCTCAATCTCTTTAACTATTTAAATTTTTCATTGTAGGGATCTTTGGTATGTAGGCTGCCTTTACTGCTTTTTTCCATCTATGGTATATAGCCAAGATTGCCTAGGTCTGTCCATATTTGTCTTTCCTTCCTCTTACTCATTTTAGAGCTTGGAGAATGTCTCAAATTCTAAGTTCTAATTAGCTTTTTTTCTTAATTTATTGTTCAGTAAAGCTACCTTTTGCATTGTAATTTGCTACAGAATATTGTCAGTTCCATCGCCATTTTTATCTGAAATCATGTTATTTTCTTTTAAGTAATCATATATTACTTTCATAGATATACTATAAACTCAGTTGTTTATAATTTGAGTTACATGTCTAAATTTTTATGATTTTGATTTTCTAATATTTATATTAAAAAGAAAGCTTTTGTCTCTATCAGTAAATATTAATGAGCCAAATCAGTTTTCTTTTTCTTTATTTTATTTTATTTTGAATCTACTCCACAGTTGAACTTTTCTACTGAAACTACCATCAGAAAAGAAGGCACACAACTTTCTTAATGTTTGTAGATTGCTGCTTCTCTGAGAGCTTACTTCCAAATTTGTGATTTGAGGCTGAAAATCAGGTCTAAGAATCCATTTTTTTTCATCTGTTTTCTGAAACTTCTAATGTGAAACTCCCCATCATTTTCTAATATTACTTTTTAATGAGAATTCTGTGATTTCATTATTATCTTACGTTATCTTTTAGGGTTCTTAGAACAAAATACCATTCACTGGAGAGTTAAAGTAATCTAAACATGTTCTCCCCAGCAATGATCCTGTCTTTCCCAGGTGAGGACAACAACACATTCAGTTCACATGGAGGATTCTTTCTGCTTTGCCAATGCCATTTTTGCTTTCTTATTTGTAGGGAAGGACACACACAAACACACGAGAAAGAGCGTGTGCGTGAGAGAGAATGAGATATTGTGTTTCTTTCTCTTCATATTGATATCAACACCTTCCTTTTCCTGTAACGGTAAAAGACACCCTCCCACTTCACCCCATGATTTAACTTAACCTTTTACAACCTTATTCACCTTGTTTCCAAAGAAAATTGCATTCACTATTAGAACTCAGTATATAAGTGTGAAGATGGACCAGTTCATTATACAACGTTCATCGCTGCAGCATCATGGAAATATTTCTTCTGTTAGGATATTGTGCTCACTGTGTTTGCTATCTGGATTTGTCTATGAACAGGAAACATTTTCTACAATATTATTTTTGTGTATATAATTTTTTCCAGTTTGGAAATTTTAATTGCATTGACACTCATTTATGTATCTTTCAGTGACTTCCTAGCCATATATATATATATATAT
>NW_008337147.1:12306031-12332651 GCF_000622305.1 Nannospalax galili
GTAGTACTGTGTAGCCAGTGGTCCTTGATTAAAAAGCACTTAACTGGCAGAATACTAATAAAATATATATTAATATGCATATATACAATTACTTAAAATTATCTACTGCTACATTTATCTTATATTTTTAGAAGGTCATATTTTCAATATAGAAAGCTGTTATTTTTATTCATTTTTAATTAACACAAAATATATAATCCCAACTTGCTGTTACATGTGCTACAATAGAAAAATAACATAACTTGTCAATAGTATAAGAATCTCTGGCCTGGATGAAAACCCAAATTTCCAGGTTTGCCAGATCACAGGATCACCCCAAGGAAAGCAAGTTCACCATAAGTCATGCTAAAGGGATGGGCCGGTTACTTAGTGTGTTAATAAGATGGTGAACATTTCCTACCCTGAATCCCTACCCCTTAGCAAAGATCTTGTGGATCAGGGTTACAGACATGTGTCTTTTCATAAGTGTTTCCCACTATTTTGCATTCATCAGAAAAGCATAACCACTGCTTTTCTTATTTACATCACTTTTAAAACCACACTATCCCTAATGTTTTATGCTGCCCCAAATTTGGACTTTCTTATTTCCTCTCTGAAGCTCCCCTCCTGGCAATCTGGTTGCTAGTCCACCATATTTCTGATCTCCATGTCTCTCCAAACAAGCATAGCTTTATGGCATAGTTTTCCTTTTTTCTTCCATTCTCTTCCTCAAGGCAACTACTAAGATTTGCAGCTTGCCTCCCCTGAAGATTTTACCTTAAGATTTAATAAAACTGTTCTAAAGCTATCATTTGATTCCATCCTTAAATTGTTTAATGAATGAGATCAAGAGCCTTCTGGAGGGGACCCTGTTCCTCCCTTTTATCACATGGATGACATGCTTTTTAAAAAGTAGTAATATATAAAATGTTAATTGTAAGTTACATTTTGCATGAACATGTGTTCTATCGTTGTGAACTGCATGAATGTAGACAATTATTTATTTTTAATAATATTGCTCATTTTATCATTTTCCCAGGACACACACACACATACAACATGTATGGAGTAAGAAAAAACAGTTATGAATCATCAAACATTCACAATACTTTCTGAAAACGTTTCAGCTTGGTTTTTCACTATTTTTCTTCTGAGAGTTAGTAATTAAGTGAAATTAGTTTTCCAAAGTACTATGTAACTCTATGCATTCAACAAAGCAAGTTCTATAATGACCTCTTTTTAACAAGGCATTAGACTAGATTCTCTGAATTTGTATGTTAAAGATAATGTAAATTAAACTTAAGAATACAATTTATGTGAAATGTAAGAAGAAAAGTGAATATAAGAAAATGGAATATTAAATTTTTTCAAGCAATGGCATTATCTAATTTAGACCCCCACCAAAAGAAAATGATAAAATACACAAATTCATACCAGGTGGTTTCAAGAAATACAAATCAATAACTATAATACAATATTTAAATAAATTTAAAGGATTATCAAAATTGATGCACTAAAAGTCATATAAGAAAGTTTAACATAAGTTTATGATATGACTTCTATTGAAATTAGGAAGAGACCAAACTTATCTCAGTATATTAATGCTTTTGGAAGGAAACTGTGTAATTTACTTCATTCTAAATGAAGAAAACCTGGGAATATTCCTTGCAAAGTTAGAGATGAGAGAAGGGAGCCTATTTTCACCACTTCTTCAATATAGTGCTTGAATTCACAGCTAGAGAAATAAGACAAGGGAAGTAAATAAAGGGATAGAAACAAGAAAGGGACAAGCCACATTATCTTCATTTGCACAATGCTTATTCTTCTTTTAAAGAACCCTAAAAACTCAGCACAAATATATCAGATAAGTACTTTGAATAGGAAACAAAATAATCATATAAAACTCAATATTTTTCTATAAACTAATGACAAACTTTCCAAAGGAATTCAGAGAAAATACATTCACAATATCTTTAAATAATATCATGCTAGATATAAGCCTATCCAAGGAGGTGAAACACTTCTACAATGAATATTTTATATAACTGATGAGAGAAATTCAGGGAAACCACTAAAGATAGAAAGACCTTCTGTACTCATGGTTTTCAGAACTAATATTATGAAAACAGTTATATGGCAAAAGATTTTATACTATACAGAGTCAATACAATCCACATCAATACATTAATGGCATCTTTGTAGAAATATAGAAATGAACTCTAAAATTCTTATGTAAACATATAGGACCCTCCAAAAAAGAAAGCATTGAAAACAGAATAAACAGTCCTGGAAGAGTCACAATACTTCACCTCAAATTGTACAACAGAGCAATAGTGACAAGACAGTGTTTTATTGGCAGAAAAACAGGCACATAGATAAGTGGAACAGATTCCAGGACACATAAATGAAACTACATATTGATTGTCATCTTGCTTTGGACGAAGATATCAAAAGCATATATTGGGGAAGAAAAAGCTGCTTCAACAAATGGTAATGGAAAACTGAATATAAACACATGGAGAACTGTAATTAGAATTCTGTCTCTTACTCCAAATAAAAGATTTAAAATGCATCATAAAACCTTAATATAAAACATAAAATTTAGAAACAGCTAGAAAAATCATAGGGACAACACCAATATATAATATTAATCTCTGAGTGTTTTACAGATGTGAAACCCATTTAAGGCTTATCAAGTATACCTGAAGAAACAAAGTTTAGCTATAGCTGTAAAATTCTTGGGAGCTTTATGGTTTAGTAAGACACAAGTGATACCCACCAGAATGTTTGGAAAAAGTCTACAAGAGCCTAATCCTGTATGAAAATAAAAACAAAGGCTCCAAAAATTGATCAATTGTTAATTAAAAATTCCAATATCAGAGGTGAGTTGCCTGCCTATGAGCTGTTGTTCAGAAAGATCCTAGAGGTCCTCAAATTAACCAAGGCTATTGCCACTAATGTTGGTTGTCCACTATCTGGGCACGGCCATGTTGCTGAAGACACTGCATGATATAAGCAATGGGAGAGGGAGAAATCAAGCTTGGACTAAGCTGGAAACTCCCTGACACTGGATTGGTGTCTTTCATGGTGCCATAAGGTGACATGGAGATTGTTGTGGGAGAACTATCAGGTATAATTCAAAGATGGACCTAGAGTGCTCCCCTATCAACAGGCCAAGCAAGATGTTCCAGCTTATAGTGCAATAGTGGCATGTGTAGTGTATGGACAACTAGCAAATTTTCAATTGGATATAATGCCTGCTCCTAGAGGTGGAACATGCATCTTGTACTGTAGACCAGGCCAACCCCCTGTGGTAGTAGAGGATATAGGCCCCAGTGGGGAAGCCATTGCAATTGTTTTGTTAGATGGATGTGATGCATCTGCTAAAGTACAGTCCAAGTATTTGTGTTTATGCTCATAGGTTAAGGGCTGGTGGGAGACAGGCTTGAGCCAAGGGTAATATTGCAACTGTCAGGGTCACATGGTTTCCAGGAATCGAGGTTCTGTAATCTGAAACCCAGTATGCTAATGAGGCATCCTACCCTCTATTCTGTGATAGGACACTAAATCTGTTATGCTAATGAGGTATCCTACTTGCTGTGCTGTGATTGGACCACTACCCCTATATAAGCTTGTGCCTTCCTGCAATAAAGCAGACCTTGCTGTGTTGTGATTGGACCACTACTCCTATATAAGCTTGTGCCTTCCTGCAATAAACCAGGCCTGTGTCACTGAACCTGGTCTCCTGTGTCTGACTGCGGCTCCACTGACACAGTGTCCTCACCAGCCCTGGGGTCCGGGACCGGGCAGAAGCAGTGATGACAGGAGGCAGCACAGGGCAAGAGAAGAGCTGCCTCAGCACCAGGCAAGCAGAAGAACAGCCTCAGCCCAGGTGGAGGAGCGGCCTCGACACCGGTGAGAACGAAGGAGCGGCACCCATGAGATGGGAGGAGCCACCAACGCTGGCAGTGACCGCAATCTCTGAAAGACCTAGCAATAGCTGGATATCTGAACCCTAAGAGACTCCATAGAATAGAAGGGAGACAGTCACTCCTCCCACCCAATCAGTCAGCTTCAATTGCATGAAGGGAAGGGTCTAAGAGAAGACATGAAAAAGCAAGGGAGGCTGCAGGAGCTTTGCCATCTTGGGCAGGCAGACATGGATCTGGAAATCTCAGCTGAGATTTAGGGAAAAGAGCCCATAGGTAACCATGCCTTTGTAAGTGAACCCCTCTTGGATATCAGAAGCTTTTTTGGCAAGCCCAAATAAATATCCTTATTACATAAACTATAGCTTAGAGGGACATATGTCAGTTTGTTGGTTGGGTCTTAAGGACAGTTAGGGGGAGAAGGTCACATAGCACATCACGGAAGGTCCGGGAGTCAAGAGCATGTGGCACAGGCCTCCCAGAAGTGAGTTTCACTTTACATCCAGTATATCTAACAGACCTCCTAAACAACAAAGGCTATTTCCATTGCCCTTTGTTGTCTCCTAGAACTTAAAGGTAAAACCTTATTGTTAAAGAGACTACACATTTTGATAATAGAGCTTGAAGAAATTATGCTGTTATCAACGTGGAAGTTTCCTCCCTGAGTAGTTCTTTCCTAATTTTGTAAGTTGCTGAGCAAGCTGCCCAAGGACAAAGCTATGAACAGTCCCATCCAGCTGTAAAGTCTGGGAATCACCATAACTGGCATGACAAGATATTCTCAACAGCAGTGGTGACAGTTTTATTCTTAAGGCTCAGTCAGTAAGAGTGAACTGATGCCTGATACTGTAAACCTAGCAAAGACTCCATACCTGGAGAAGTCACTGAGCCTAGAGGAGAACCTATTACTTCAAATCCCCTAAATTATGATAAATTCTAACTGTAGTATAAATATCATCCTTACATTCGAAGATATGTGCAGCTCTCACTCATCATCAAAAAAGCTTCTTCTTGCAGCAGATAGAAGCTCATACAGAGCTCTTCAGCTGTTCAAATGCAGAGAATTAGTGACATGGAGTGTCCAGCTCTAATTTGGATAACCTAAAACACGTGTACATCTAAAGCTCAGGGAGTATTATAGATGTGATAGTTGAAATATTATAAGAACCAGAGAACAAGGAGACCTGCTGCAAGATCATGTCTCCCTTATAGAACAGGGATGCTGCACCCATGAATGCTCAACAATGAGGCTGCTTGTACTTGACCACACCAGTTGACATGCAAAAATAGATATGAAGAAAATTCACAAAGCCTCATCCATAGATGAAGATCCACAGGCAGCCAGTGCTGCTGATGGAGGGAGAGTCAATTTTCTCCAAAGACAAGACTGCTTATAGTTTACCCAATTCCATGTCTTTAGTTCTAACATATTGGACTCAGTAGATTGCAGTGTGCAGTGTGTATATATGTGTGTGTATGTGTGTGTGTGTGTGTGTGTGTGTGTGTGAATCTAGGTTTTGAGTGGTGGCAAAAGAAAGAATCAGATACAAACCATCAAAATACACTGTTGTACTCATGAGCAAAATTCTCATAAAGGTTTGAGGTAAATTGTTAGGTAACTGATAAATATCAAAAGCAAATTCTGTGTAACTCTATGTCCTTTGTCACAATGCAAAACATGTACTTAGAAACTGGGCAGATGCTGGTTTCACTCCTAATCTTTACTGATAAAAGAATCATAGATGAAGTGGATAATGACACATTCATGAAACAACTTTAAAAAAAAAATTGGGAGGGGGCATCCTAATGAGTTTACTTGACTGGCTAACAGAGCATTGGGTGGGGGGTTATTTAGAGAAGAGTGGGCACCCCCTCCATTTACAGCCATGCTGGAAAGTCCACACTCAAATATAGATCCTGAGACTTTCCGACAGCTTCACAAAATAGCCAGAGAAATACCTCATGGCATTCTTGGCTTATATATCCTCACACTCATGAAACTTTGTAAGGCTACTCAATATTCATAGGAAAAATATATCAGCAAATAACTATTCAAAATCATCATCATATGCTTAACCGTCTCCCCAGGCCTGTTCTACAGATAGGTGTGAATAATTTACCAAAAGACTAACACCCCAATAATAAACTGAAATTCAGTGTATGTATTAAGGTTGATTTTTACATCAATTTAAAAAAATAAGTTGGACTTTGTGCTATAAAAAATCATCAGTACTTTATTTTGACAAATTAAATTTTAAAAGGTTTCAACATCTTCCTAATGACTAAATCTCTCAAAATGAGGAGCTGGAAAGACCTAAAGGGAACCTATAATCAAGAAGATTATATGGTTAAAACCAGTCTGGAATATTGTCTTTCTAAGTGCTCTTACAAATTTGCACTTGAAAAAATCATGAATTTTCCTAGAGAGGAAAATCATACCAATTGTGAAGTAATGATATTTGGCCTTTGAGGAGTGCAAGTAGATCCTGATTATAAGGTTTCTGATTTATTTAGGCAACATGCTGCGTGCAACTTGCACTTTCAACTGTCATCTAAATTGTATTCAGCTCTGGCTAAACATGTATTCAGCTCATTGAAAACCTTCGGGAACCAAATCTAATACTGTTTCAAGGATAAGGAGACTGAATAATCTTTTTCCAGTTCAACTCTGGCTGACAGAAACAATTGCTTACTTTCTTAGCTATTCTCATTAATTATTAAATCAAAGAATCAAATGATGACTAATGGACTTGCCACTGGAGAATGCTTTATCCTCCAATATCTCTAACTTCTTTAAAATATGTAGGAAGAAACTAAATATGCAAGTTTCTTTTTAACTGTGGGGTATTAGTATCTATATCTACTAGCATTGGCTAAAAATAGAGTAGTTTAATTTCAAACTTATTCATTTAAGAATAGGAGGAAATCATCTTAAATATAAAACAATATTCATTCTTCTACACTATTTATTTACAACCCTCCCTTCCCTCACCCCTTTCTTCCTTCTAATGTCCCCTCATGCTGTTTTTTTCTTCTGTGATTTTTTTCCTCTCCTTAAGAGAACACAATTTATGTGCTGCATTTCAGAAAAATCAAATTTTTATCTAGCTATCACATAGTACATGCTCATTATCAAGTTTTGTTTATGGGAATGAAAATCTTTGCTGTAAATTAAGGGGGTTCTCTGATAATGTTTATAGATTAGCAAGAATTCTCGATGATATTGTAAACATCCTATGAAAATAAGTACATTCAAAATATAAAATCTGCACTGTGTACTAGTTAGAAGTGCAGAATTATTCATTAGCTATTTAATGAGATTTTATAGTCATAATTGTGATAACGTTTATATATACACAATTCATATGATTTCTAAACTTGTATCTAATATCTTCCTTGGTATAGAAATTCAGAGAAAGAAATAAATATGGAAATAGTTTCATTGTTAGTATGATTAATCTATTTCTTAAATAAGTTAGGAAAATGATAAATACTCAATGTAAAATTAACTTTATAAGTCACAATTATATATTCATGTATTTCTTATCTGAAAGTTCAGATGCTTTTAATTTTATTTATTGATTAATTTGGGCTCCAAGAAATTTTATTCATTTTTACAGCTGTCCTCAATGACATTTTAGCTTTCCCTCTCTGATCTGTATTTCAATTTTTAAATCAACTTTTGATTGTTTATTTTGTTGTAGTTTTTATAGAAATGTGCATCTTAATTGCCCAGATAATATTCATCTTAGAGATATTTAACTTTTTATGATTTCAAATGCAAAGAATATTTTCTAACAGATTCACTTTACAATTTATATATTAAACTAATGAAATGAAACTTGGAAACTTATTGTATACATTACCAATTGTATAAGATTATCCAAAGTTTAACAATTAAGAACAAAGAAAGAAGAGAAAATAACTATGTATACAATAGAATTTGAGTATGACATGGAAATATATTTGAGAAAAATTCAACATTTCTCAATATCAGCTATTGTTTTAGAATGAAATACTTTCAACTTATGCCAATTTTCTCATTCTAACAAATTAGCATCGGTCTAGGTTTTGAGGTCTTTGCTTGGATCTCTTTAACCTTATTAACATCATTGAAGACCCTTACAGTGCTTAGAGATTCCCTGCCCAGAAGTCATATGGGATAGGGTCACCTCACTGGAAGCCAGAGATAGTGGAGAAAGATCACAGAACATAGAGCTGGAAATGAAGCAGAAAGTGTGGAGAACCCAACTGCAAGCAACAGATCTCTGCTATGGCACATGCTGTAAATAGAGATACAAAGAATTAACTCCAGTGCTGGAGAGGTGGAAGAAGGAAAGCCACATGTTGAGACCACTGCGAAATATATTGAACCAAAAGACAAACACTACAGGAGGAAGACCATGGAGTTCTTTCTCTGAGTCCAATTTATGTGTACTTTAATTGACAACAAAGCTAAAATGACTAATGCAATGTTTTACAGTTGAGCACTAGTAGTTTCATTTTTGGGAAATAATTCTTTGGTGTACATGTATGTATGTATGTGTATTCACATGTGTGTGTAATTTTTACACTGGAATATAGATAACACATTTTTTAAAATGATGGGCCTTTATTAGTATAGATTCAGTTCAATGCAGCACACAGACTGAGTGATATAAAAAAGACAGGAGGGTTTTTAGTTAACTTTTTAGCTATAATGAATAACTGATTATATTTAATATTTTGAAAATAATATTGATCTCATATGCACTATTTGACATATTTTTATCATTTAAATGCTGTAGATTTTGTACAGTAAATGATGGGCCTTTATTAGTATAGATTCAGTTCAATGCAGCACACAGACTGAGTGATATAAAAAAGACAGGAGGGTTTTTAGTTAACTTTTTAGCTATAATGAATAACTGATTATATTTAATATTTTGAAAATAATATTGATCTCATATGCACTATTTGACATATTTTTATCATTTAAATGCTGTAGATTTTGTACAGTGAAACAATATTATTCTGTTTTCTTTTAAAAAAAACTATTATTTATTTATTTATTTATTTATTTTTACATGTATGCATGTATTGCCTGCATGTGTGTAAGTGCACCCATTGTGCAATGCCTACAGAGGTCAGAAGAAGGCATCAGATTCCCTGGAACTGGAGTTATGGACTGTTGTTAGTCTCTGTGTGGGCACTGGGAATCCAACTCAGGTCATCTGCAAGAGCATCCTGTGCTCTAAATGGCTGAGCCATCTCTCCAGCATCCAGCCTTTTATTATTTTTATTATTTGTGACATAAAATAACAATAACTTGGAATTTGT
Organism: Nannospalax galili; assembly: GCF_000622305.1. Taxonomy (NCBI): domain Eukaryota; kingdom Metazoa; phylum Chordata; class Mammalia; order Rodentia; family Spalacidae; genus Nannospalax; species Nannospalax galili. The sequence continues at coordinate 12,315,259 of NW_008337147.1, forward strand.
TTTAAAGGTCTTCCTTATAATTTATCATTACTATTTATCATCATCATCATTACTACTACTACTACTACTACTACTACTACTACTACTACTGTATATGTGATGCTCATTTGTGAGGGTAGAGGCAAATGTGTGCCACAGCAGACATGTGTCACAGTACACCTGTGTAAGTTAGAAGACAGCTTTGTGGAGTCCATGCTCACTGCTGTCTCTATGTGGTTTCCAGGGATCAAACTCCAGTTGGCAGGCTTTCACACAGAATGTTCTTACACTCTGAGCCATCTTGCTGGCCTGTTTTAATGGTGTTGTATTACATCTTCTTTTTTCTTTAACAATAATCTGTGTTTCTTCTACTCTTGAACACTTTATCTGTATATTTTAGAGGAAGAATACAGAAATTAGAATTTGAGACTTTTCAGGAAAAAAAATTTACAAGAGGAATAGGTTTCATGCTGTGTGGACACACTGGATAAATAAGTTTCTTTATGACCAGTATATCACTCACCTAGCAATACACACTGGCAGATATCAATAAGTTGGATTGACCATGATCATCTCTGTGTTAATACTTATTATGTGAATATTTTTATGGTGGTATATATAACTCACCATAAAGGAAATTTGTAAGTACACATAAGACAAGAAGTGAGTGTTAAATTATCCATTATCTTTTAAATTTAATTTTCCTTTAAGAAAATGTATTTGCAATTTTTTTCACTCATTTCTCATGGACTACATAAGTGCCTTTTTTATTTCTTCTTCCTCTCATATAATTACTCTTAAGAACTCTGAATATAATGTTGCAAAGTATAAAATATAATGTTGCAAAGTATAAAATGGAAGGAAAGTTCAATGTATCTGACTACTCAATAATGCACCTTGATGATAGAATTGTCTGTAATCTTCAATGAGTATGTTCCAAGCCACAGAAAATAATGCAGAGGGGGAAAGTCTCCCCAGACACTTAGTTATGAAACTTCTAGGTTTATAAGCATCAAATTTTACTCCATTGCTTGGTCCAACCTTACGTTAGAATTATAACTGCTGTTTAGGACTATGTATAATGAAAACAATACATGAATCGACAATTAATCACTCAAAACTTTATATGAAGATTATTTAGAAATTTTCCTTCTATAGAAATTCCTGGGTCAATATGTGCAAAATAAACATTCGGTTACATTTCTGTTATTATTCAATATTTCACTAATAATTTAAGTGGCATACTTTTTAGTCTAACTTAATTTTTAATTGCTTGTACAGAGTAAGAAAATTTAATATTTGTATCAATTATTTTATGCATATATTTAGCATAAGACCAGTAGTGCCTTGATATTGTCTATTGCTATTTGGTTTTAGATTTTGAAAGTATTACTAATAGTGGCAAGAACATTGATGGCATCCCATGATAATACTATATTGTATGGGAACTAGTTTCTATTTTAAAACTTCCATTTCCATGTGTATAACGAACAGATGTATGTGTAATTTCTTTCGTGTGATAGGCTGGGTTAATTTTCAGGTTCTGTTCCCTCCCACATCCCCTGGCATGTGAAGTACTTCATTGTCCAGCTTAGGCTATGACATCTCATTTATTTTGATGAAAGAACGTCACAGGCCTAATAAGAAGAGAAGCTCAACATGCACAGTACCATGCTGACAGCCATGGTACAAATGACTGGAGAAAGACACAAGAACAAATCTGAATTATGTAGTTCAGAGCAGGACTAATCTGTTTATCTGGATCCAGGGCAAGCCCAGCCAACTCAAGGCAAGAGTTTGGAGAAGAAAGTAGCTGCAAGTAGTTGTTGAATTGAGGTACAGCTGTCCAGATTGTTGCAAGAGTAGGTAACTAATAAACCATGAAGAACATATGCATGCAAGTTTTGAGGCAAGTATAAAAAAAGTAGTTCATTATTTCTTTCAATGTCCAATAGCATGTTTGTTTTTTACAAATATTTAAGATGGAATAGGATATTTAATTACTAATCCAATTTAAAACAGCATTTATTTTAGTTTAATTTTTAGTCAAGGATTGATTTTTCTTTTCTGAGAGAGGGTTAACACAAGCAAACCTCACACTCACAATTTTCCTCCTTCCTGATTCTGGAGATTACAGGCCACTAAAGCAGAATTGCAGACTTGTCTTTAAATTATCCAATTGCTATAAATTATTCTGACTAATAAAAGTAATCGATCACTGTATTTAAATTGCAGAAAAGACTCTGAAACAAGAATAGGGGACACAAATATTAATATATAAAAATTCTTGGCCAGGCACGGTGGTGCATGACTTTAATCCCATCGCTTGGGAGGCAGAGGCAGGCAGATCTTTGTGAGTTCCACGCCAGCCCAGTCTATATATATAAATCTTACTTACAATACCTTAAAATCAATTTTGAATAGAGATTTTTTTTTGTCACATTTAAAGCAAGGTTTTTGTATTTTCTGGTTCATTATTTCCTCCCGTTCCTGAAGACAGTAAATCCAGACATTTGCTTTTCACTGATGTCACCTGGTCAACTCCTTCTTATGAAATAGTGAGACACATCCTAGTTAATGCTCTCTGGTGAGTTCCACACACATACTATGCAGTGCAGTTACAATCACCTTCTGTAATCAGAGTGATTCCTGGACTCAGCGTTGCCCAGAAAAGGCAAAAGGAAACAAATACTCATGGTCAGCTCTTTCTCCATTTTTTTTTGCAATCCAGGACATCAGCCTTTCAATGGTGGAAACCACATTCAGGGTGGATCTCCCCATATGAATAAACCGAACCTGTATATTCTCTCACAGATTTTCCCAGAGGTTAACCTAAATATAAACAATCCCTCATAGTCATGCTCTGATCCTTGTCTCTATTTGATTCTATTTTAGCATCACAGTTACACCCTTGGACAACTTGATACTCAACCACAATCATGTTTAAGCCTTAGCTGTTTGTCTCCACAGGCTCATGTCCATCTCATAGTGCCAAATGCATGTAGTCCAAACTTGTCTGAATGAGGACATTCTGAACTTCCTGGCCATAGTTTCATCAGAGTCACATTTTAACCCTGTATCTTTTTCTTCAATTGTTTTCTCCAATTATGAATCAAATTTCTGAAAATACATTAAAGTTCAGCTTCTGTTTTTCTTCTTGTGGCTTTGCTGAAATAACTCTGCTCTCATCATGTAGGGAGTATTCTGTATCCAGGATGACCTGTTTCTTTGTATTTTAATATCAGAGAAGTTTGCTTCCATCTCACAGAAGAGTTGATATTTAATTTTGTTTCAAACTAATTGCTAAAATAGTTTGGATTTAATGTAACATATCTTCAACAAAATCATTCTGCTAATTAAGCATCCAAAATATTTGTTTAAAATAATTTTAGGACTTTATAAATAATATAATATATGGTTTGAAACCAAATAACAAATCTCTATTCATGAAAGTCACAAACAGTAAAGGGGCATTAGCATTGTTAAATGGGTATAAAGATGAAGTAGATACGTTCAGAAAAATATAGTTTAGACACACCTACAAATTGGAGGTTAAGTGTCCTTTTGCAGTTTTAAAGAAAAAGACTTCACTTATCAAATTAACTCATATTTCATTGAAATGTTTTAGTTCATTTTCGCTTATATAAAATCAATAATAGAAACAAATTTTTTTTTCAACAACTGACCATGACAGGGTATTTTGTGAACCTATACATTTTTTTTATTATTTTTACTTCCAAAACCTATGTGAAATTATTACCTTTTTCATCATATATCCAATAGTAAATAGATGCATATATATATATAATACTATATATATCCATGTGTTCATTCTATAATTTAAATTTATTAGCTATAAAGGTTCATTTTGACCTAAATGTAATATTGGTTAAAAACCAACTTAAATTTAATGTTGAATTTTTATTAGATACAGAATAATATCAATGACATCACACTAAGGTATGACATATTCAAATAAACTGGATTATTTCTGGAAAAAAATTTAAAGGTAATTATTGTTATAAATTAGTGTCAAACCAGAAATAAATTAGAAAAGACAAAAAAAGGAAAATAACATCCCATAAATTTTATAGAAATAGAATTCATTTTTCTATGTAACAAATAAAAATGGTCCTATGTAAAAACTCAGCTACACTACAATTTTGCAAGTTGTATTTTTGACAAAAATATTAAATTCATGATGAATTAGTATCCTAAGTTAATCAACATAGAAATGTCTTACTTAGAATTTATCGCACAAAGCTGCAACATTATGTGATCAAATTCCTACTTTTGATACTATTTTAAGATCTAACTTACAAAAACTTTCTATAATGATATCTAATTTTTATCTTTTAGAGATGAATACAACTTTTAAAACAGTGAAAAGGCTTTTAATAGCATAATTAATATCTATGTTAACTAAAGATTAGTATTCAATTTAGAGATTGAGCATCACTGTGAAAGGGAAGTTACACCCTCCTTTATGATTTCTTTCAGCAAAAATGACACAAAACAATTTCTCCAAATATTTTAATGATAATGACACCTATATTTTTGTAATTTAGTTGTGCAACTCAATCTTTCAACTCCAGTTATTATTACAGTAGGGATCTATAAAGGAATCACAAGGAAGGAGTTTATTTGGATTATCCATTTTTTTGCTGATATTTTTTGGTTTTGGTTTTGTATCTCATAATGTTCCCTAATGCCAATTTGAAGAAAAGTTGTAACTTTGTAACATTAAGTCACATCATTAAATAAAGTTTAAAGATATTTTACTTTCAATCACAAAATTTCTATTCACTGTTTAGTATGATGAGGGTAGTTGGTATAAGAGAATTATTCTTTCAAAATGTGCCTTTTCTTGTCATCTTTAAGAGTTATTCTATCAAGAGAAAAAGAAAATTCTGGCATCAACATCATACTACAGTCTTTGCTAACCATTGTTGCAAGACACAATACCTAAGAGTTCTGCTTCTGTTAAAATCATTCTTTTGTCCTGTGGATATTTGCGTACAAGTCTGATTGAGTGGAAAAAAATTCCTGGAGAAAGATGAGATCACAAGTATATGTTTTTGTGTCATTGAATCAGTACAGTAATAGGCTGGTGAAAACATCAAAACACAATAAAAAATGGGGCATATTTACACAATGGAGTTCTATTCAGCAGTAAAGAAAAATGAAATAACAAAATTTGCAGGTAAATGGATGGATCTAGAAACTGTTACACTAAGTGAAGTAACACAGACTCAGAAAAACAAAGATGTATGTTCTGGCTCATATGTGGATCCTATCACCAAATACTTTTGAAATCCAGGTCCTTTTAATAAGATGATGTTATACAGCAGTCCCTTCTGCATGAAATAACTACTATCATCACCACTTCAGCTGAGCCTGATTGCTAAACATCATCACAATTGGGCTTGTTGACAGTTGTGCTCATTCATTAAAAGAGGGACAAAGTCTTTGACCCTCACCAGAGTATCAGGCCACTCTTCAGGGCCAACTGTATGTAATTTGGCCCCAATCACACATGGCCTCCTGGATTTGGGGAGGGTTAAATTATACAATCTGTGGAAGGCTAGGAAGAGAAGGCATAACCCATGCTGGGTAAAGCCTTGCCAGTGTGCATGCCCTCTGGTCATACATACACATCAGCAACCCCTCAGTTATCTCCGTAACTAAGCTCAATAAATTCATTCGTTCCCCAGTAAAACTTAATCAAACATTCGCTTGACTCTAGAATCTTAAAAGGGAATAAGCATTACTTAGTATCCCAAGGAAAATAAGTCTCATAACAGACAGAAAATTTATTTGCTAATGCTATTATATCTCATAATAATTTTTTTTTAAAAAAGAAAGAAAATGAGATGGGAAAAGGTGTTTAAAGGATAAGGTAATGGAAATACTTTTTTCAAATAGAAAAAAAAATGGAAAAGCCTAAGCAAGTGATGAAGGTCTGTGTAGGTTTGCTATGATACATAAAGGATGAGACAAAAATAATATACACATAATGCTAAATAAGATGATGCTCTAGAGTGGTCCCTTCTGCATGAAATTACCATCATCACAACTTTGGCCAAGTCTAATGACTAAACATAGTCACAATTGAGCTTGTTGACAATTGTATTCATTCGTTAAAGGAGTGCCAAGCAGGGTCACTGGACCCTCACCTGAGTATCCAGTCACTCTTCCAGCCAACTAGTCCAGCCTTGGAAGACAATAGAAAAATGAGGAAGAACTCAATAGAGGGATGCTTTGGGAAACCCTTGTCAAGAAACTCCAGTGGACTCTCATATGAACATTTGAACATTGCCCTGTTCTGACATTTTTCTAGTTCCCTGTCTAGAACTTGTAATGCTAGTTACCTTTGCCTTTACTTCTCTTCCTCATCTCCTATTCATGATTCAAAGACCTTCTTCTCCCTTTGGAAACAAGAGTTATGCAATTTGGGAGTCTTTTAGATATACCAACTGAAGGGATATTCCAATTGCCTCATCCTGTGTCCCTGTTCAGTATGGAAGAAGCCAGAGCGGTCAGCATCCCTAGTCCCTATTGGCAATTTGGGAAACCCCTTCAGAGGATGGCATGATAAGAATAGGAGGTAGGAATTGGCTAGACAGTAGGTGTAAAAAGACCCCAAAGAAATGTAATCAGTTTCTTTGATAAAGACCAAAATGTTCTTGGGCCTGTTAGCAACATACTCTGTTCCAAAGGCCAAAAATGTCAAAAGTATTTGGGAGATTGTATCTAATCCTTAAAAGATTTTAGGTATAACTCTTCAGAAGAGGGAGGGTTGGAGGGGAAGGAGTGGGTATGGATTTGATCAAAACACCTTATATGCATGTATGAAATTCTCAATAAATTATTTTTTAGAAAAAGAAAAAAATGCTCTGACTAAAGCAACTAAAGGGAGAAGAGGTTTGTTATATAGTCAATTAGTTTAAGAAGCAAAATATATATATATATAGTCAAGGTTTATCTGAGAATTTTTTTATGCAAGCATTTTCTACACACCACATGATAATTAAAAGTACCAGACTGGTGGAATTAACCTTATTGCATGCTTAACAGCCATAGTTTGAGGTATATACTGATGCTCTCAGAGCGACTTAAAGGAGAGATTTTGCCCCTTGACCTCCAAAGTTGACTAAGTTCCAGGGGACTATGGAACATCTATCAAAATGTCCTGTAACTGTGGTAAGTCACCTGTCTTCTTGTTCAGGCAGGACATGGAGACCACACGAAATGGACTTGAACCAGTTTCCAGTCTACAAAGAGGAGGGTCAATTCAGAGGAAACATCTCATTCAGGCTTCTATGTGAAGCCATGAGCAGGACATTTGCCTTAACTTCACATAGATGTAATGAGTCACAAAAAGGAGCCAGGAGCTCCTCCCAAGTCCATGTGACCCCTGAGGAGCAGATCTTCAAATGACCTTAAGTGTAAAAATAAAGTGATTAATTTGGGTCAACTGTATGGTCTTAAACAGCCAAAACAAAAGTATAACTAAAGAGCAAAGACATCAGTATATTTCTTTAAGATTTCAAGGGATTACACTTCTTAGACATTAGGCTTAAGGCTATGTAAAAAGTTATTTAGACAATTATTTCTCATTGATGATTTTGTTCTTAACCAGAAAGTGCTGCTTAGATGTAAGACTTCAAATCTTGGTGTCCAATACTGTAGTGCCCACCTGTAGCTGAGGGAGACAACCAGCCATTGTTCTAAAATGATGGATAAATTTGTATTCTCTCCTATCTAGAAGACTTTGAAAGGGAACTGATTCTAACCACTCCAACAGCTATCAAAATACCTGAAAGCAAATCCTGAATCGATCACTCTCGAGTCTATCTTTGGAAGACAAAAGATAAATGAGGAGGAACCCAATAAAGGGATGCTTTTGGAAGCCCTTGTCAAAAAATTCCAATGGACTCTCATATGAACATTTGAAAATTGCTATGTCCTGTTTTTTTCTAGTTCCGGGTCTAGAACTTATAACGCTAATTACTCTTGTCTTTACTTTTCCTTCATGTTTCCTAGGCACCAGTCAATGACTTTCTTTTCCCCTTAGAGATAAGAGTTACACAATTTGGGAGTCTTTGAGATAGACCCACTGAAGGGGTACTACAATTGCCTCACCCTGCATCACTGTTCAGCCTGGAAGAAGCCAGAGTGGTTTGCTTCTGATTCCCTATTAGCAATTTGGGAAACCTCTTCAGAGGATGGTATGATAAGAATAGGAGGTATGAATCGTCTAGGCAGTTAGGGTAAAAAAAAAAAACAAACTAAGAAAAATAGCTAGTTTCTTGGGTAAAAGTCAAAATGTCGTTGGACCTCTTAGCAACATATCTGTTCCAAAGGTCAAAATTTTCAAAAGTATTTGGAAGCTTGTATCTAATCCTTAAAAGAGTTTAGGGATGCCTCTTTGGGGGGGGGATGTTAGAGTAGCCTAAAGCCCCATAAAAATAAATAAATATCAAAGAAGAAGAAAGAGTACATGACATTATCAGAGAAAAAGTGATGGGGAGATATGGGAGGAGTTGGAGGGGAGGGAGTGGACATGTATTTGACCAAAACACCTTATATGAATGTATGAAATTCTCAAAAAATTATTTATTTATATAAAAAAACGCACAATCAAAACTACCTTCAGCATCTCCAGGCAGAATCCACTTGACCTTCAGCCAGAGAAGGTCAGCTTCTCTCATCTATATCATCAGAAGTTGCAAAGGAAATAAATCTAGGTAGTAGGTTGTTTTGTTAAAAGCTTTTGTCATGTCCCTAACAAAGAGTTTTTCAAAACATTTTACATAAAGTTTGATATAAGCTAAAAGGCAGTGTGCAGCCTCAGCTAAAGATGGATATGTTTTTTCAAGTTGTGCACACCAAAAATAGATTATAATTCAGTACATTCAACACATATGTAATCAGATGCCTGTAAAAATAATTTGTTACACCTTTAAAAAACATAATAGAAATTATAAATCATTTCAAAACAAAAGGTATCAATACTTTAGTGTTAATTTTAGCAATTAATATGAAGAAAAAGCTCAAGTAATCTGACTAATACTATCTTGAACAACTCAATGATGTTGTTACAGCAGTATTATCATGTAAACCACAGAAATAAAGACTAATAAATGTTACATGAAATTTCTAATGGTTTCTTCATTTGTTGAATATTTCTATATTTTGTCATCATTTATATTTTTGGTATAAAGAAGAAAACAAATTGCAATGTGTAAAACAAAAAGAAAAATTACTACATACAACTATATAGTATGCACTGAGGTAATTAATAACAATTTAAACCAGAAACACTGTCAGAATATGAGCCTAACAGTACACACTCACACAAACTAATTAAATACATAAATAAATTTAATACAAACAATTTGAATGGATAACACTGACCTAGAAAGAATAAATCCAAATCACAATACCACAGCTCAGGATCTAACAAAATCTTCATAGAAGCAAACTTTCCTGAAGAAAACAATGCATTTATAACCACGAGGACTCTGGAGAAATTAAAGGAGGTAAAAGTAATCTCTCTGCAAATATTTATAGCTTTTAGTTTTATTGTACTTAAAAATAATGACTACACAGCATAGTCATTATTTAGCTTAGTTCAGTAAGAATATGACTCCTGGAGCCTGGATAAGGTGACTCAGCGGTTAAGTGCATTTGTTGCACTTTCAGAGCATTGGGAGTTCAGTTCCTAGATTCTAAGTTGGCTGGCTCACAGACTCTGTACTCTTGGTCCAAGGTATCTGACAAAGTCTTCTGGTCTCTGCAGATATCTGCACACTAATGCACATAGGTGTTCATAGATACACACACATACACATGTATAAATAATAAAATAAATGTTAGAAAAGAGTAAGACTTCCTTTCAATCCACCACTCTCTGTCCCTCACAAATAATGATTTTGCTGCTGTCACTTTCTTCAATTACATAAACCAACAAAATCTAAGCAAATTATCACTACAATGTAAACTGCATTCTCATCATGAAAGAAGAGTGCTTCTTTATTGTAATGTTATGAGCAAGAAAGGAAAGTTTGCTATGCCTGATATACCGGTCAAAATTATTCTGAGTCTGTATTTGCATTATCAGCTGTGACATCTTGAATGTAAACCACTCCCTACAGGCTATGTGTTTGGACACCTGTTCCCCAGAAGTTGGTGCTGTTTTGAGAAGTTATGAAATATTTCACAGGTGAACCACAGCTGCTGTAGCAGGTCTCTGGATCCTGCCTTTGGCTGTTGTACCCTATCCAGTCTCATTTATTCTGCTTTCTTGTCTGTTACATGAACAAGAAAGAGCTGCAAGATCTCACTGCTGTGAACTGGAGCAACTCTGCCTGACTTCCCACCAGGATGCCCTGAATTTCCCAGAACTGTGGTCAAAATAAACCCGTCCTCCTCCTGGTTGTTTTAGTTTTCTGTAACAGTGATAAGGACAAGTAACCTGCACAGAAGTTTGCCTTCCTATGTTCTCAATAAAACACAAGGAAGAAATATTAACAAGATTATCTTAGGCAAAATGGGGGTAGAACATGGTTATTGTTGCTAAAGTAAAACATTGAAATGGGGGCAAGGATAATCCATCTTTAGAGATTTGATAAGACCTGTTTCAGAAGAGCAAATACCATTGAGTTTTGAGCATGGAAACTGGAATTGTTTATCTAAGAAGAGTGAAAATTACCAGGGAGAAACAAACAGCCCTTCAGAATTTGAAATCAAAACTTTAACAGCAGGCATATTTTTTTTTGTAAGGTCAGCTATAGTATACCCATAATATCGACTTTTTCTCATGTGGAAAGTAGTTTTCAGGACAATTGCCGCAAGCTTGATATCTATTTTCAACGGGGAACTTTTTCATGTGGAAGTAGTTCTCAGGACAATTGCCCCAGGCTTGATGTCTATTCCCAATGAATTTCATAGGAATCATCTTGTCTTTATGCTTTCAAAACAGAATGAACTGTAATAGACATCTCCGTTTATATGATCTTCAGTCCAGACTTAAAGCAGTATGAAGGACAAATAAATTTAAGTTGCATCAAATAAATAAAGAAAACAGCACCTGTGGCATGTCTATTGCTATTGTTGGTGTTTTTAGTCTCATCACATTGTATTGTTTTGAGCTGAAGGCAAAATCATAAAATAGAATTAAAATTAAAAATGAGACAAGACTATCCACTATTCCCACTCCTTTACCATATAGTGTTTGAAGTTTTAGCTAGGATACTAAAGAAAAGAAGTAAATCACATTGCCACAATTAGGAAAAGTAATTATATTTCCCTGTCTGCAGACAATATAATATTAACTAGAAGAGATCACAAAAAATTTCCCAGAATGTTTCTACAAATAATCAACACTTTCAGCAAATTGGCAGGATACAAAATCAGCTTGTCAATAGCTTTTTATAGACCAACAATAAGCATGCTGAGAAAGACATAAGGGAAATATTCCCATTCACAATAGCCTCAGAAATACAAAATGAAATATCTAGGAATAAATCTAAACTAGAATTATGAAAGACCATTACAGTGAAAACAGATCTCTGAAGAATGAGATTTAGGTAGAAAGAGAAGATAGGAAGACTTCCATGCTCACAGGTTGGTAGGATTAATATTGTGAAAATGAAACACAGTAATGAAATCAAAACTGTTTCGAACAAAAGCAGTAAGCAGTAACCAATAAGATATAGGTATAAGAAAGGATTTTTTGAACTGACATCTATTCAGGAATTAGGCAATTGTTAAGTAGGGCCTGATTAAACTAAAATGTTTCTCTTCAATGGACTGAAGATATGGTTCAGTGGTTAACAGCATTTGCTATTCTTGCAGAGGACTTGAGTTTGGTTTCCAGCACCCACAGTGGGTGTTTGCAACTGTCTAGTTACAGGGTACCCAATGCACTCTTCTAGCAGTCTCATGCATTAAATACACATGGTGCACTTTCATTTATGCAACCAAGCACTCATACACTTAAAATTAAATGAATAAAATGTTTAAAAGGACAACTCTTTTAGAGGGCCCAAATTCATTTTCCAGCCATTATTTAAGGTGGCTAATAATCACCTGTAACTCTAGCTTCTGGGGATCCAATGCCTCTGGATTCCTCTGGCACCTGTATTCACATGCGTATTCCCAGTATACACACACACACACACACACACACACACACACACTCCCACACATGGAGTGGGAGAGAATCTTTACTAGCTCTATATCAGAAAACATTAATATTCAGAATATACAAAAAAACAAAAAAATCCAATAATTGAGATTCTCATTTTAAAGAATCATAATCTAACATTACAAGTGTTAGTAATACTGCTACTCAATTTGCCATAATCTTTAAAATATTAATTAACCTATATTTTGTTTTTCAAATTTGAAATACTTCAACAAACATCATTTGGGTTTGAATCTAACCAGGATAATACTTTTAAAGGCAAGTGGATTCGCAAACCATTACAGAAATCGTGAGTAGATTCCCAATTCCTTTGATGGTTTGATAAGGAGAAGAAAAGCAATGGTTCCTCCAGAAGTGCTGTTTTGAAAAGTCTTGAAAGTCTGATATATAGTTGGCAAGCTTGCTAATTACAGAGAGAACTCTCAATGGGAAATGGAAATACTTTAACTCAGAACAGCATGTGAATCCTCCATTTCATAAAATTCTTCCCCTGCCCCTACTCCCCCCAAAATCTGAGATCTTAATAACAATACAAAACCAAATAGAGAAACTGAATTAAAAGGTAAAGAAATCATACAAGAGTCTTACAGAACTGAAATGGTTAACACATGATGTTCAGCAATACTTAGACGAAGAAGGGAAGTCAAGCAAGTGCACTGTGTATAGCATAAAGAACTGATTCCCTAAGCCAGTATCAGACCCTGGTCAGAATTCACTTCACAATAATCCCTGTAGTGTTTTCAGATACTTGCAAATGCCCCTGAATGTCACTATCATAAGGAATACTTTAAAGAAAAAAATAATATATACGTATATATGAACTTAGCATATTTCCTTTTCTATTACTTAAAAGGTACTTATAATTATGAAATTTCTAAAAAATATTTTCTCTATATATAATTTATTAAAATATAAATAATTGCATAAAATATTGTTTTTTATCTTTTTCTATCCTGTTGAAGGCTGATCTCAAAGTCTTTTCCATTTCTGTAGCATATTCAGTTTAACTGTACTTGCGATACAGAATGTTTACAACTTTAATCTGTGTCCTTGCGTGAGGACCCATCACAGTAACCAGATGATACAGGTAACCTGGAGGATACCACCTTCAACATTACTGTCTAAGAACTCTGTTTATAGTTATGAAGTAACAATTTACCTTATATTATTTGAGAATTCCTTATTATATTCTGTGATCTGGGAAAGAAATTTTCTGAATCCAGGATTGACATAGAGACCACATTTCTTCCCTACTTTCTTTGGACATAATTTTGAGAAATTAGCTGAAATGCTTTCCCTAAAGTTATTATCATGATCAACCAAGGATATGTAGTTGATTTTCTTTTATAAAATACAATTATTTATCTAGATTCAAGGTATTTCAAAAACACACCCCTTAAAGTCTATATATTTAGCAAAACTATAGTAAACACTTGTACTAATAAATAAAGATATGTGTAATAAGAAAAAAATTATAAGAATTTCATGTATATGTTTCATCTAAAATTTTAGAGTTGAGCTAACGTTGCTTCTCTAAGAAGAAAATATAGGTTTATCAAAGAAAAGAATCTTTTCCCCTCTAGCTAGTTCTTACATAAAATCTCATAGAGTTACCAGAATAATCCACTGCAAAAAGTAAAATTAGAAAAAGAAAAGAAAAATGTGAGAGATTTTCAAATGCTGTGACTTTAATAAATATAACATTTTTTGTAGTTGACTTTATTATTCAGTGTTGACATTTTCAGCGTGGGAATATAGTGATGTTCTGGTAGAACTCATTTTTATGTGATATGGGCTTTGCTTTCTAAAATGTGTTGTCAGTGGAGATGAACACACCCATAGAATTTCTAGTTGTTAAGATACAAGAGCAAAAACTATATTTTAATTACCTTAAATTAGTTTTTAAATCTTTTTAGTATTTATCTTAAATGTACTATTTTAAAGCACATGGAATAGAGTTTATATTGACACCTCTATCACTCTTGCTTTTTTAAAAAAATATTTAACTTTTTTTATGTATATGAGTGTATTGCCTGCATGTTTCTATGTAGTAAGTACACCCATGTCATGCAATGCCAGTGGAGGTCAGAAGAGCGTGTCTAATTCCCTCAGAACAGGACTTAACAGACAGTTGTTAGCTCCCATGCGGGTGCTGAGAATTGAACCCAGGTCCTCTGCAAGAGCAGCCAGTTCTCTTAACCACTGAACCGTTTCTGCAGACCCACTTCTATCCCTCTTGTGAATAGAAATTCATCAAAATGAAAATCTAAGTCTATTTAATTCTTAAACAGTTTTAATATTTTCATTGAATTATGTGAACCTATATTTGTTTTGGCTGTTAATAAGATATTATATTTGCCTCAATTCCCAATAAAATTAAATTAGAACATTAAATTTGATTGTGCAAGTTAGAATCATTTGGGATTGATTTTAATTTAAAATTTACTTAACTTTGCAAAAAAACATTGTTCTCTCTTCATGTTATTGTTAAGATATACATGGTCAGTTATATTGGAATGTCTCAAATAAGAAACATTATCATACACTTTGATAGAAGCAACTTTTTTTCTTAGAGCAAGATACCATGGAAGAAAATATTTCCTCTCTCTATGCAGAGATCACAGGTTACATTGCTGATACAATGTTGGTAGCAACATTTTCCATATTACCATAATGGCTGAAGGTACTTATTGCAACTTCTTGCATATCGTAGTTCTAGAGTAGGAAAATTAGAAAACTAGAATGATGAAGAATTATTAGTAGTAGTATAGGTAGTTCTTTGTGAGATTGAGCAGAAAAAATGATTTACAGAAAAAATTTCTTGGGGGGTGAAATTTGATCAACAAATTGAAGACAAGATATCACTGCAGGTAAAGGTGCTTGCTGCCAGGAAATAACCTGAGTTTAATCCTTAGTGATCACAAGGTGGGAGGAGAGAACTGACTCCTGCAGGTTGTCCTCTGAACTCCAAATGTGCATGTGGCACAAAATAACACACCTACCCACTCACTAAATAAATCAAATGTACATAAAATAAAGTTATGAATTAAGATCCAAGTCATTTAATAGGAGAACATTATTTCATTATTTTTTGTCATAAGGAAGAAGACAGTTTCATGTACATTAAAGTGATAATGTTACTCAGTAAAAACCCGTATATATAAGAAAATCGTTGACATAAACTCTGCCTAAAAAAATAAGCTAAGGAATTTTGAATAGATATAATAGATATAAGATTATATATATACATATATATACATAATAGTTTTGACTTGGTTATGCTTGTGGCAGTAGTAATTGGTTTTTATAATTAGAGAAACATGCTAAATAAGTCCTGATATCTAAGCATCTTCAATTTGGTAAATGGGTCCCATTGTAGTGTAAGTTAGTATGGATATGTGGGAATAATAGCATTTATGCTTATGAATGGAAAACTTTTATACTAACAATTTTCTGTGAGATTAAAGAGCAATCAGAAGAAAATTTGGTGTTGTTTAAGTAATTTTGTGTCTAAAGAATACAGCTATAACAGGACAGAGATGTACAGAGGAAACTGCCAAAGTGGTGCCGCTGAGAGAATGTTAAAATACTCCTTTTTCCCTTTCAGCAAATTGACCTTAAAAAATTTAAAAGGGCATAGTGAAAATTAGCTGTAGAACTTTAGTTTTGCTGAGGTTTTTGCTGAAGGTTTCCCTCTCTACCACTTTACAACTTCCAGGAAATACCTGATGAATAAGAACTCTCCTTTTTCTAAATTCATCTCAATTATTCCAACACTTCAGCTGAATCACCACTGAGGTCCTCCTTCGCTCTATGCATGGATGAGGTTGTGTGGAAGTTTACTGGTGGGTACTCTACCTTTGTGTGTGCGTTCCTGGGGTATTAGGGTAACTATACTTTGACTTGGTAGTCTATTAAATAAGCTCATGTCTGTTAAGAGTTCTGTGTAATACATGCCAGAAGATATTATCGCTTACTAATTTTGTATTTTTCTCCTGTTACCAAGGAAAACCTGATATGTAGTTCAGTAACATGGAGAGGTCTGACTACAGCAAAACCAAAACATATTAGTGAATTAATACATATAATTTAGATTTGGTTTCTTATTACTCCCCAGATTTCATGGTAATATTTAGGAAAAGTGTATGTTGGTCCTATCAGAGGCTTTTAAACAAAGAAAATAGGATGCATATTCTGATTCAAGTTTCATCAAGATCTAAAAATGAAGTCATACACATAGAAAATAAGAGAGAAGGGGTTGAGATAGTGCTCAGCCGGTAAAGTGCTTCTTTTGGAAGTGTGAGGGGGCAGAAAGATCTTAAGAGCCAGGGGTGGTGGATGACCACAAGGAAACTGAGTTTTCCAGGTTTCCACGTAGGGAACTTGCTCATATGAACTCGCAGAAATAGTGACAGCGTGCACAAGAATCATGCAGACTCAAATAAGACAAAACGCTATTGTAGAACTGGGTAAATGAGTAAGAATTCCTAACCAAAGCTGAGGAACTATTGGCTGTTGATCATTGCTGGGTGAGGGAGAGTTGATCATCTGTAAGGGAGTGGTGCTGAACAGGCTCCAGTGGATGAACTCACACCAAGGGGTATTTGGGGACACAAAGATGACTTGAAAGACCTTAACATGTATGATACAATTTGTGAAATATGGTAGGGTGCTATGGTGGGTACAGAAAGGCGATGTGGGGTCTAAGTATGATTAAGACATTTTGCATGAAATATATAATAATTAAATAATGCATAGTTTAAAAATTAGGAATGTGAAGCTAAGAAACTTTTCTAGGTTTATTCTAAAGGTCTTTACAATTCAAGTATTGAAAAAATTAAGTTTTTGACAGAATCCCAGGCAAGTATTCTCATATTCTAGATGTCCTTATTGCCTTTAAATGAAAATCTGCTAAAATGACCAGGCTATATTCATTTTTTCTTTGTTTTTGTTTTTGTTTTGATATAGGGTCTCTCTGTGTCCCCACATATCCTAGAACTCACTTTGTAGACCAAGCTTGCTTCAGTCTCACAGAGATTTGCCTGCCTCTGTCTCCAAAATATTGGGATCAAAGACATAAGCCACCACAGCTGACACCCAAACTGAGTTGTGCAGATATCTTGCTCATCCTTCCTTCCTTCCTTCCTTCCTTCCTTCCTTCCTTCCTTCCTTCCTTCCTTCCTTCCTTCCTTCCTTCTTT
>NW_008337147.1:12332774-12347261 GCF_000622305.1 Nannospalax galili
CTTTCTTTCTTTCTTTCTTTCTTTCTTTCTTTCTTTCTGGCACATGAAGCATGCTTTGGTTTATTTCAGCCAGTTTACGAATACAATAATTCAGGAACTCAAGTCATTTTTTTCAGGTTTGTTAATTTCACTGTATGTGTATGTACTCATTTATATATGCGCATGTGTGTCCCTGGGCACATGGGCACATGCTTTTACTCCAGGCCAGAAGCTGAATTTGGTCATTGTCCTTCACAGATACACAGCTCATTCTTACTGTTTTGAGGCAAGATTTCTCTCTGAACCTGAAGTTTATCAGTTCATTTAGACTGGCTGTTCAATGAGCTTCAGCCTTCTTCTTTCCTCTGCCTCCCAATGTGGCAGATACAAATGTATGCTGCAATGTCCTGACTTATGAAGGTGCTGGGATTCATATTCAAGTATTCATATTTACAAAATAGGCATGTAACCCACTGAATTATCTTCTCTACCCTAACACACATCTATCATATTATTAATCTAAGTATATCAGTAGCTTTTACTCTGGTCACTTCTTTCAAGAAAATAAATCATTTAGAAAACAGCAAAGTAAATTGACTCTTCAAACATTAAGTCAGAAATAACTGTTTTGTTTTGGTTTTAATCTTTATGATTAATTTATTTGTGTCATAATGATTGCTTCTGTAATAACAGATTTTTTTTTTTTGGAAAAAGAACAATGCATAATTACAAGAAAATTAAGAACAGAATGATATAGGCTGAAATGTGTCACTCCAAATTCCTATGTTGAAGCAGTATTGGTCAGTGTCATAGAGTACAGTGATTTTATTTGGGGAGAGAGATGTTATTTAAAGGGTGTTAAGTGGTTGAATAGTTTTCATAAATTATAAGGTGCTTGTCTAGTGAGCACAAGGCACTAGGTTCAGTACTCAGCACCCAAAATATGACTAGGTAATTGAGTTGGAAGGATTAATATAAGTTGTCCCTAAGTTAGTACTGTGGAAGTCCTTATTAGGAGAGGAATTTTAGACATGTAAAGCATGTATCCAGGGTGCATATGAAGAATGGTGAGGCCGTATTTGGAGACGCTGAGAATGAAACCCTTGGGAGAATTCCAACTTCTAGCATCATGATCTTTAACCAAACCTGTGACAAACTAAATGTCTTTTAGCCATTGTGGCCTTCTATGTATACTGCACTCTGTTGTATAAGGAAACTTAGCTAATGAGAGAGTTGATGGCATCAACCACAAGAACCATATCGAATCAATCAGACAAGAGTCCAGCATGGAGGAAATGGGCTGCAGGCTGGCCCTAGCATAGGAACTGTTGGCATCTGAATACTGTTGGGTGAGGAAGAGTAGATTTTCTTTATTTATTGTTCTTTATTTTTATTGAGCTTTTCAAATTTAATACATTTCCCACTCAAGTCCAGATCCCCTCCCCCATTCATGCCTCCCTCTATCCACCCTCCAAATCCTATGCACGCTGCCATACATGCTGAGTCCTATTCATTAAGGTGTTTGTACCCAAATGTCCTTGGAGTAATGTGTTCACTCGAGTCTAGTCAGCTTATCCAGTGTTGTATGTAAGTCATACTCTCCCTGACTCAGCAGCAGTCTCAAATAGTTCTCAGTCTAGTGCTGGCCTGGCACCCGTTTCTCACCTCCCCTTTGGGCCCTTGTTTAATTGAACTGACATGGGTCCTACATTTGACGTCACCATTGCCACAAGTTCACAGGAGCAAGCCTCCAGTGGCCTGGAACCCTGCATCTTATGTTCATGAACCAGTCCTAGCTCTCACAATCTTCCCTCCTCTTCATCTGTAATGGTCCCTGAACAATGGGTAGATGAAGTTCCATATTTGAGTCCCATTCTACACTCTAAAGTCACTTGTTCTTTGAACCTTGGCCAGTTGTGACCTTATGTGTGTATCCCAGTCTGTTGTATAAGAAAGCTTTTTACGAAGTGAAAGCTACACAATTTTTTAAAAAGAATACCTGGCAGGATGTGCTATGTCTGTCTGAGGAGGAAGCCAGGAGTGGATAGAAGGTACAATCTTCCCTCCTTTTCATCTGTAATGGTCCCTGAACAGTGGGTAGATGAGGTTCCATATTTGAGTCCCATTCTACACTCTAAAGTCACTTATTCTTTAAACCTTGGCCAGTTGTGACCTTATGTGTGTATCCCAGTCTGTTGTATAAGGAAGCTTTTTACAAAGTGAAAGCCTCACAATTTTTTAAAAAGAATACTTGGCAGGATGTGCTATGTCTGTCTGAGGAGGAAGCCAGGAGTGGATAGAAGGACTCCATTTGCTTTATTTTGTTCAAGGAATACTGAAGTCAAACTAATGGAGCCCTGCAAAGGCTGAGATATGTTAGAAATCTTAATTTTAAAAATGATATACTGAGAAAAAATATCTGTTTTTACTTACTAAAACTTGTCTAAAATGTAAGAAATGAATGTTAAGTATATGTTATTTGTGATATAAAAATTCCTATATTTCTTAAAGAAAGAGGAAAAATCAGAATAAAATCAAGACTTTCATCAATATACTACATCTTTCAGCTTCTTAAGAATTAGATTGTACTGGCTTAACTCCTTTTAGGAATATGGTGTTTCAGCTGTTTTGAACAACAGAAGTATTAAGGAACCAATGTTTAAATTTGTCACTGAGATCTGAGTCTTGCAGGGTTAATTATGGAGAGAAATATAGACCTTGAGAGAAAGGTGAAAATGAATTGCTTCCCTAAAATATCCTTTCAGCTTTATGGCTTGCAGTATACAGAAATATTTGGCTCATAGTTTCTAACGGCATCTATGATGTCAAGATTTAGAGAAGGTGAACACTCAAAGTGACATTTATATTAAAGCTGCCAAGACCAAGGTATCAAGAAAATTGTTTCAGCATGAGGAACGCTTCATGAAAGAAATGCAAAAGTCTATGCATTTGTGAGTGGATGATACGCACTGGCAGAACTGTACAGTGTGGCCAGCATCATTTACTTGTACTTTCTTTATGATACATTTTGTGATTAAAGCCTTAGAAATATAACCTGGACTAGCCCTGTTGGGACTAAATTCTGCAAACTATTTTATAAGTGACTGGATGAACTGGTGTTTGTGGTAGAAAAGAAAATGCCGGGCTGGGGCTGAGCTCAGGGGTAAAATAAAAGCCAATCATGTACAAAACCCAGGGTTCCATACCCAGCACAGCTAGTTAAACAAGGGAAAAAAGGAAAGGAAAACAAAATCTTAGAAAATTAACTGGGGAGTTTTCATTTTTGGAGAGGGAATTTTGAAGATGATTGAACTCCCTTGTGACACGTCCAGGTTTGCAGAAGTCTCCTAAGACAAGCAACTATCACAAGTACTGTGATTCCATGGTTCCAGTAAATTAAAGTGAGCCTTTGAACAGCTTTCCATAAAATTCATTTAAGACGTGGAAGTGGAGAGGAAGACAGGGAGATTTCTTCTTACAGCACAGAAATAAATGACAGCAAACTTTAGATTACTAAAGAGTGTTTTGTTGTTGTTTTTCACATTAGAAGAGAACACATTGAAAGATAAGACAGTCATCACTATCAGTCTTTTTTCTCTCAGTGAAGATATTTGCAGGTTCAGCTCTGTGATCTCTGCCTTTTTGTATGTAGGTGGTTGAAAAAGTTTGGTCTGAATGTGTGGCATTTTCTGTGATCATTTCCAGTGGTAAAGTGAGTTGGAATTCCAGGCATTGTTTAGGAGAGGTTTCCTAATTCCAATGGGGTAATCCTAATGAGAAGTAGGAACACACTCCATTTTTTGAGCCGGTTGCTATATTTGTGAGAATGTTTCCTCTTTCTTCTTTTGGTTCCCCAGTTTCTCAACTGTCAGAACTGTTTTCCAAATTGCCTTTGATGTGTGGAAGATTTGGAGTTCTATTTGGATGTGATTAGTGTGCATCTACTGACTATTTCTATATCCAATAAATTTGTTAATTTCAAGGTTTCAAAAAATATGCTGGAGTTCATTAACATTCAATTATGAAACATAATTTCTATCTGGATTATGCTTTTTTATACTTTGCATGGTTATTTTGAACAGCTGATGGAAGCATTGCTGTATTTCATCAGTCATGTACTATTCATTTCGTTGATTCACTTACCGATTTTTCATAAAATTAAAGCATGTTTAGCTGCATTCTGGAACCGATGCTAAAGACCAGAAATACAGACATTTAAGACACATTTTATTTCATGTTTTTCATAGGTTATTACTGATCAGTAGTGAGATTTTTCAGAACAAATAAATTTTTGAAATCTAAGAGTCAAAATTACTTTATTCTCCAGTTCATGGCATAGGTTCATTTTCTAATGCTACATCATCACATGATACAAATTTCTTGTACACTCATTTCCTAACATGTAGCCTCATTTTAAATGATATTTGCATATTAAACAATTTACCTATTCAAGATTACTCATTTTGCACAGTGTTTTCTCTTAAAAATTTTCTTCATCATAATCATTTTTGACATAATCAATTAGGTATAGAATCTAATTTTACTACTAAAAAAAAATGAGAGTTCCATGTCTTTTCTTCACCTCTTTCATATACATTTAGTAACACCCTTGGGAGCAGTGCCATGATAAATATCATTAAAGTTTAACTTATCAGTTTTAGTCTTTATTTATTATTCAGGAAATAGGAGTTCATAAAATTTATATGAAGTCACATATAGACTGGAGACATGAATCCATGGGTGAGAGTGATCGCTGTGAAAGCAAGAGGATTTCAGTGAAATACGCATGTAAAAATAGGCATGGCCATGTATAAGTACCTATAACCCCGATTTTGGGAGTGGGGACAGGACGATATGAGAACTTGATGACCAACCAACCCAGTAGCAAGTATGAACTGGAGGTTCATTGAAGAACCAGTACCCCAAAATAAGGTGGGATAGAGGAAGCACTTAATGTTCCCCTCTGTCCTTTGCATCCACATGCAAATGCTTGTGCAACTGTATGCACTTGTGTATATAACACACATACACACACATGCAGCCACTTACCTGCACACACATTAAAAACATTTTAAATGTAAAAAAAATTTTTAAGTATAATACTTTTCCTTAAATCAAGAATTCATAAAATAGGTCTATAAATATAGGTTATATAAGATAAGTAGACTTATTTCTTTTACCTTGCAGAAATGGTTTAATATTTTATTCTCAACCATATATTTGTTTATGTTGATATTTTCTAGTTTCATTGTTGTTTTTCCCTGGTTCATATTTTTTCATTTTTTTTCTACTTAAAAACAAGTATAATCAACTTTTGTCTTGTCTTTCCAGAAATAAGATGTAATACTGGGCTGGAGAGAAGAAGCAGTGGCTAAGAATGCTTGCTGCCCTTGGAGTGCTCCTCGATTAGTTCTCAGGAGTCCCATTGGGAAGCTCACACAGCCTGTAGCTCTGGCTTCAGGGGATCTGACATTTCCTCCTCCCTGGGCACCTGCATGCATGTGGTACACATATGTACTCTCAGGTGCACATACATATAAAACAGACTTTAAAATTAATCTTTATTAAATTAATATTTTCCCTTTGATTTTTCTGAAAGTATTAACTTACATGAATATATCAGTTCATTAATTCATATTATGATGGATATTTGAGTTTTTCTAGTTTAAAATTAATCTTTTCTAATATTTTATTAATTTTATTTAATGTATATGAGTTATTGTTTGCATGTAGGTAGGTGCACCCATGTCATGCAGTGCTGGCAGAGGTCAGAAGAAGACTGTGGATTCCATGGAACTGGAGTTACAGATGGTTGTTCCCTGTCCTGGGTGTACTGAGGATCAAACCCAGGTCCTCTATGAGAGGACCTCTGTGAGAAGCCAGTGCTCTTAACCGCTTGAGCCATCTTTCCGGCTCCATAAAATTAATCTTTTTAAAAATTAAGTTGCTCTCAAATTATCTTTCTGTCATAAACTACTTTAAATTGGAAAAAAATGCAGAACAATTATTTTTAAGCATTGGATCCTGGCACTCAGACAACTCTGGTTCTAAGGGGAAGGAAACAAATGGTAAAAGTCTTCAGTTCCCATGGCTCAAGTCCAAAATCATTTCTCAGACAGTAATGAGTCGCTAACTCACTCAAAGCAGAGTAGTCTTACTGACCTCAGAGGTCGTTGGGTAGGAATTGTGTAGAAGAGAAAAGGGGAGTGGAAATTACATAGAGAAGAAACTGCAGACACCCGCATGAGGATTTCTTTGAGGATGCTTGGGTATTTCGGTATTCCTTCATATATTGAAATGATATAAGCACAGAGAAACCATGTGTAAAAATGAAAGGGCAAGTGTGGCCTAGAACTCATAAAGTGTTGACACAGTTCCCATTGATTCTGGTACTTCCATAGTGACGTGAGACATAGCTTAGTAAAAGGATGAGTTTGATCTTAGAATAAAACCTAGAAATGGTTTTAGATACCCACTTTTAAAGGATGAAGGGAAATTCTACTGTCCATCTGTCCTGGGGGTGGAACAATCCACTGGAGCATAGTTAGCCTACCATGATTCAGGGGTCACACCCTTAAAGATAACTGACTCTTGAGGCTGGGGAGATGGCTTAGTAATTAAGAGTACTGAATGCTCTTGCAGGGAACCCAGGTTCAATTTCTTGCACCCACATGGCAGCTAACAACTGTCTGTAACACCAGTTTCATGGGATGCAACACCCTCTTTTGACCTCTGTGTGCCTTGCATGACACAGAAGTACTTACATATATACAGGTAATTCATGTGTATACATAAAGTAAAAATGATAGATAAAATATTTAAGAAAAAGAAAACTAGGTCTTGTGCATTTCTAGCAGGTATTATTTACCAATTTCTTCATCTGAGAGTGGAGCATCATGCAAACCTCCATTCTTCATGATGGGATTTTGTCTGACTGGAGGTTACACAGGTTTTATGCATGCTGTCACAGCTGCTGTGAGTTCATATGTGTCCTAAGAGCACTGGTTCTGTGTGTAATCATCTCCCACCTCTAGCTCCAGCAGTCCTTATGGTTTTTCTTCTGCAGTGATTCCTGAGCCTTGGAAGGAGGGAGCATGGCATGCATGTCCCATTTAAGGTTGATCATTCCACAGTCTCTCATTCTCTAGTCATTGCCCATTTTTGGTCTCTGTGTTAATTGTCATCTACTGAAAACAAAAATTCTCTGATAAGGGTTGAGAGATGCAGTAATGTTTGGGTATAATAATAAATCAATAGGCAATGGTTTAGTAATATGTCCATTTAGCAGAATAATGGAAGTAGGTTTTCCACTAGGACTATGTCCTGCCTACCACAAGTTCATGGCCCTCATAACATGTCAGGTACGAGGGATACAGGAATACTGGTGTGTCTTTGAGAATGATGGGCTTTTCTTGGCTCTACGGTGCTCAACTTAGGAGCCTGGGGTCCTGGAAAAATCAACGGCCACCAAATCCCCCTTTGATTTTTATTTTTACACATATAAAATGTGCTCTTATTACATTCACCTACAGATCCCCATCCAATCTCAGTCCTACCATATGATCTTCTCACAATTTATTGCCCCTTACTTTTTAAGTAACCCATTGAGTCCAATTAATGTTACCACATGTGTTTGGGTCTGGAGCCATCACAGGAGAATAAAAAAAAATCTACCAATGTTCATACCACCAAAGAAAACTGATTTCCTCCCCACCCCCAGCACCCAGTATCTCTCAATAGCTCCTCAACTGAAGATAAGGCCTTATGACCCCTTCTCCCATCCATACTAGACTTTTGACTGGATTGCCCTTGTCCAGCTCTTAATGCAGGTAATCCAACTACTGTGGGTTCATGAGTAAAATGTTGGATTCAGATGACTGTATTTCACAGAGCTCTCCCAATCCTCTGGCTCTTATATTATTTTTCTCGTTCTTCCATGATGTTCCCTGAACTTTGGGGAAAAAAATTAATGTAGACGTCTTATTTAGAGCTGAGCATTCACAGTCACTTAGTCTCAGCACTTTGACCACTCATGAGTCTCTACATTAATCACTGTCTACTAAATAAAATTCTCAAAATAATACATTTAATGGCTCAAAAACACTTTAAAAAGTGTTCAACGCCCTTGAGCATCAAGGAAATGCAGATTAGAGCTTCTAAATATTCTATCTCACCCCTCTCAGCATGGAGAATACAATCAAGAATACAAATGACAACAAATGCTGGTAAGAATTTGAGAAAAGGGAAATTTATACACTGTTGGTGTGAATGTAAACTACTGTAGGCCCTTGGAAATCAGTCAGGGAGGGGCAATACTAGAACCTAGATGAAAAGGAAATAAAGATGGCATATACTGTGGAGAGAACAGTTTAAGCAGGGTGGAAGATATTGGAATTAGGGAGACGTGGATGCATGGGACCAGGTTATGCAAAATGAAGGCAGTATAAAAAAGACATATGGAGACCTACTATCTTAGCATAATTAACACTTAATAAAAAATAACTCCTTGCCAGACAGTGGCCTCCTCCCTATGAGTTACTGATTAACAAGGCCACAGAGGCCTTTCAAAGAACACAGTCCATTGCCATTTCTCTTGGTTGCTCAACCTAACTAGAAAGTAAGGTTCTATTGTTGCTGAAGATATACACTGGTTGTAGGACATAGAGAAATCAATCCCAAACTGAATGGAAGACTTCTGCCTGACTGACTGCTTTCATAGTACTACAAGGTGCTTTAAGGATTGTTGGGGTAGAAAAGTTATCAACGTTTTAAAACATCACTGAATCATCAATGCTATAGCACTGACATGCCAGGCAAGAACAACCCACTGTGCTATCAGTTGCTTTCTCTTAACCTCCCACCTATGCTTAGGAAAGGCATTCTGATTAAACTTAGTAGATTACACACAAAAAAGAAGTCAAGGAAGTAGCTGAAGTCTTTTTTGAAGGTTTTCATTGGGAAAGGAAGAGGAGTGAGAGAAGGGAATGATTAAAATTCATTATACAAATGTATGGAGTGTCAAACAAAAAAAGAATATAAATCTAGTTGAATTCTGTTCTTTGAGGCATTGTTCTTTAAATTCTCTACCTTACTAATGCCATTTTTTTCTATTCTTATATGAAAACATATGAACATATAGTTCCTAGAAGATATCAAGTCTTGTTAATAATCTCTTCAAAATGATTGTTTCAAAATGCATATACTTTATATTTTGAAATTAAGATATTTATTTTTGGTAAAATAAATTGCTTTTTGTGCTGTATATTTTAATAGGATTGTTTCAGTTCAAAAGCAATTTAAGTCAGTAACATATTGAACTGTAATTAAAGATTTATGATTCCATTAAGAGGTAATATTGCAGTTAATTACTAATAATAAAATACTTTATAAAAGTTCCCTATTATGCATGATACAGAATAAAAATGAAAAGTTCTCCTAATATTTTGGAGTTTCTGATTCCAATACACCTAGTAAGACAAGTTTTAAAGTATCAGCTTGATTTCAATTTTCATTTAGGATTTACCATGAACTGTTTTTATGTATATTATATAGCTGCAGAATACGTTTTGGCTCATGATTCCAATACAACTAGTAAGACTTAAGTTTTAAAGTATCAGCTTGATTTCAATTTTCATTTAGGATTTACAATGAACTGTTTTTATGTATATTATATAGCTGCAGAATACGTTTTGGCTCATGCTTAATTGAAAACTGTTGTGAAACTTTAATTCCTTTAAGACATTCTAATATTCTAAAAAAGGATGAATTTTTATTTAAGGATATTAATATCTACTCTTGTTTTAATGCCCTTGTGAATCTCCAAATATATACAAATCAATTAAAAGATACAGATATTATTAAGTGAAAATACATAGCAAAGTGGAAAAGTATAATAAATAGAAAATTGTATAAAGTTTTGAAAACCATGGGTCTTTGATCCATATAAACTGATGAAATAAACGAGTTAAATTCAGCCTCTGTGTGGTTATTGAGTTGAAAAATGAAAAAAAAGAAAAAGAGAAATTAAAAATAATGCTGCTTCCAGAAGACTTGGTTTATTAAATGAAAATCTCTGTGCCAGGTGTGGGATCCTCCCTAAAGGTCATCAGTCAAACATGTCCCAGAGGTACTTCCCCACTGAAAAAAAACAGAAGCTATTGCTATTGCTCTAAGGTTGCCCACCATGACTAAATTGTAATACCCTATTGCTGAAGAAAAAACAAGCAATAGTTGCCTGTCAGACAAGATATGCCCACTGGTACAATAGTGTCATGGCAGCTACAGAATAACTAACCATTTTCTGATTGGATTTTATGTTTACTCCATGGGAGAGAATACACGCCTAGTATTGTAAACTGGGTCAAAAATATGTGGCTGGGGCTATCACAGTCTCCAAGTCTCCAAGGAGGGAATGCACTATTGATGATATTTGAATGTACTCCTCTTTTAATATTTATGATCATAACCATAGATTAGTGCTATTCTCAATCTTGTCCAGAGAGGATTCAGTGGGCAATGGTTAATGCAGAGGCTCATAAGAGGTCAGTGTGCTGAAAATATGTGACTGTAGAGTGTTCAGCCCTAAATGAGACATATATATTACCAACTCCAATACTAAGGAAATATGAAAGAGCTGGCAGAAAGAAGGTAAGAGTCAGAATATGGAGATGAGTGACATGAAACACTGTCTTCTGAACACGATATGGCCATTACACCCATGAATTCATAGTACCCATGGTTCCCTGAGGAACTCTTATACAACATCATGGGGCAAAAAGAAAGCCCCAGCACAGGCTGAGCATGAGCCTATGCCATAACTTACTGTTCTCCAAAACTTTAAGCTTTGCACAATATGTACTTCAAACAAGATAAAATACAAATATATCAAAATGTTAATGTTGGCATAGAATTAGGAAAACAGTTATTATATATATATATAATATATATATATATTATATATATACCAACATTAAAAAGAAGCTTCAAGAAGAGAATATATATAGGCCAATAGAATGACAATGTTTGGAACTATAATTAATGCTACTTTTGATGAATAGAGGGACACAGTTATTATATAACTTGAACTAAAATGGTAAATGCAGTACATATGTATGGAGGTACACGTATCAGTTGATTTTGTGTTGTTATGATAAAATACAAGAAGAGGTAATAAATAAGTAATAGAGGTGTGTACAGCTTAAAGTTCTGGAGCCCAGATTCATGCTCAGAATGTGGTGGGGTCTTCCCTTCGTACCATGATGTAGTGCCAGAAGCACATAGTGAGATCCTGCCAATGTGCAAGGTCTGATCTCTCTCTTTATGAAGCAGTTAATGGCATGGTGGTTGCCTCTCACAAGACGTCAACTAACCATTATTATCTAATAAGTGTCCCTCTTCCTAACTTCAATTAAGTGGAGATTAACTATATACCATATGAAATTTGAGGAATGCATTCAATCTATATAGTTCATCATATGAAAATCTTCATTCTTTTTTAATTTATTTTTATTTAATATGTATGTGTGTATTGTTTGCATGTCGTACAATGCCGGCATAGGTCAGAGAGGGTATCGGATTCCGTGGAACTGGAGTTACAAATGGCTGTGGGTCCTGGGAATCGAACCCTGGTCCTCTGCAAGAGCAGTCAGTGCTCGTAATTGCTGAGCCAGCAGTGGATTGGAGTCTGTCACATCACTCACCAATTAAGAAAATGCCCCACAGAGATGAATACATGCAAGTCCAATGGAGGCAATTCCCTAGTTGAAGCTCGCTCAACCCAGGTGTGTCTAGTTGACAATTAAATCTATCCAGTACTAATATTAAAGCAATTATTTAGATTTTCATAAATCACACTTCTTTATCTTTGGTTCAAATATTTCTGATACTCTCCAAAGGAATCAAAGATAAAACCTGATGTGAGAAAATAGGCACTTTTTGTTGGCACTTTTCTGGTGCCATGGAAATGTCTTCATAAAGTATCTCATTAAGATTTCAAATGATTCCAGAGTCACAATCATTGTTTACTATCCTTTAGAGAATTGAGATTTAGAACTGCATCAGAGCAGCTGTTGAAAGGAGCCACTTTCATGGTGAGTGTTATTACTGATGCTCTCAACATGATAATTATAGAACTATGTGCCAGATTACGATTTTAGAAATGAGAAATGCTCTGTCTAGACAGATAAGAAAGAATGCTTTGCAGTTGGTTTTAATAACTCAGTCTACCATATGTTAGGTTGGAATAGATACAGAGATCGTTTAATAATGGCTGAAATCTAGGTAAAAAGACCATTAAGTCCCATTGCAGGGAATCAGGCTTGATATACATATTTGTCAATTTAATGACAGAATCATACTCTTGAAAATTAAAGTATGACATTCAAAAATATACATCCTCAAACAGTTATCCTTTAGAGAATTGAGATTTAGATTTTCAATGATTTTTTTATCATTATTAGGCATATATTGCTAACTTAATTGTGGCAGAGGACAAAGATGGTGCCACTTAGCTTGTTCTTTGGAGGCATTGCAAAGTTAGCCTCAAATTTGAGGTAGATGAAGGAACTAGAAAATATGAATGAACTCATTAACTCAGGTACAAAACTAAATAAAAATTCTTCTTAAATTCTGAGTTAGTATGATACAAATTATGAGCTAGGGAAATCATTTCTTTAAGTTCAATGTCTGAAAGTGCATTCATTGCAAGTTAATAGAAAATATTCTAAATGAGCAAGATGATAACAGAGTGAAGCAAGTCAATGCAGGGATCTCAGGGACTAAGTAAAGAGAATGAGTCCAGCTCAGTGAGGAAATAAAAGCTCGTTAGATAGTTAAATCAATCAGCACACTAACTGAGAGTTATCTTGGTAAAGAAGAAAAACACTCAAAGCACTAGGTGTAAATGTTTAAAAAGAAAAACATGATTTTTCATGTACTCTTAATTTCATATTAATAGATAACGTGAAAAGATTACAAGATTCATTCTACCGAACAAGAAGAATATTCTTTAGCATGACACGGGCTTACATACACACAGGCAATACACACAGACACATAAAATAAATATAATAAGTAAACTATTTTTAAAAAGAATGTCCTTAAACTTTGGATTGTATGGTTTTACTAGGGATAACAATTAGGTACATGCCAAGTATAATCAGAATATCTAGAAACTATGCAATCAAATGAAATAATATATATACATATATATGTATATGTACATATTTCAATTTAATAGCTTATTTTCCTTTATATTCAGATAAAACCATTTATTTATCTAAGGTCTCATACCTCTTCATCAATGATTTTAAAATTCCATACTCTGTGGAATGCTTAGAATATTAAGCAGTAAGAATATTAGCTGTGATACATGCAGAAACAATTCATAAGTTTCTTTATACCCACGGTTCAACACTGTGTCGGCTCTATGAATAAAAACAAATTACTTAAGTTACTCAAATGAATAGAGTAGACACTAAAATATTTCCTTAGAACCAGTGCATTTATAGCTATTTTGAAATAAAATTAATATTAAAAACTTGTTCTTAGAAGCATGAAAAGATTGAACTTGATTTTTGTCTTGTGAGATGGAAGAGAAGCAAACCACAGCTAACAAAAGAAAGTATATTCCAAAGCAGAGTGTGATTCCCCAGAGGTATAGTCCTCAGAAATTAGAACAACAGGTCAGTATTTGAGAAACAAATGTTGAATGAGAGTCTCTATGATGCTGGTTAGAAAACTGCTTTTCTTTTCCAAAACTCAATGCTTTATCTCTTGATCTCCAATGCTCAAGTCACATTTTACCTTACCTTATATTAACCCATTTCAATATTTCAATTAGTACCAACTTCTCTGACTTATAGGAACAAATCATGCATCACCATTCTAAATAATGGTGAAAAAAACACCCTCTTGGTAGATATTTTCTTTTTTTTTCCTTAAAAGCTCTAAGGAGATAGGTGGGTGGAGTGAATAGCATCAAAATATACTTATGAAAATCTGAAAGAATCAACAAATAAGGAAGAAAAGACCCAAATATGTGGTACCTATAAATCTTTAAAATGTGGAGCTGGATAGATGGCTCAGCAGTTAAGACACTGGTTGTTCTTACAGAAGACCTGGGTTTGAATCCCAGCACCCACAAGGCAGCTAACAACTGTCCATAACTCCAGTTCCAGGAGATGCGACAGCCTGTTCTGATCTCCACAGGCATTGCACAACATGGGTGCACTTACTTACATGCAGGCAATGCACATATACACATAAAATAAATAAATAAAAAATTTAAAAAGTTTTAAATCTTTAAAATGCTAACATAATTCAAGAAGGAGCCATATATTTTAAAGAGATAGCAACATTTAGCATCATTACAAAGAAGAACTATATAGAAGATACTTCTGGAGTAAAAATTTAGAATCTTTGGCTAAATAGAATGTCTGTATCACTAACAACAAAAATTTAAAATCTTTTGAATTTAGACAACAGTGTTATTATGAGATTATGTACAAG
>NW_008337147.1:12347298-12366940 GCF_000622305.1 Nannospalax galili
ACATATATATATATACATATATATAGGTTTTAAATTGCAAGCTTTTCAAGATGATTTTTTATGCATTTTCTTGTTTGTAAGACACTAAGGTGCTGCAGATACCTGTCATTGTTTCTTGGTGTTGATACCATCTGCATATGTTAATCATGTCCTATCCTTTTAAAAACTGTTATTTTCATTAAAACCATATGTGTAGCTTATGTCTACACATGTATTTTTCCATTTTATTGGGTTCAAGTTGCATTTTTCATCTTCTGATTTAATCTATCACAGTCTTTTGTGAAAAGAGAAAAAAACAGCTCGTTGGAGTCTGTTGAATATGATATTCCATAATTTTACATTTATTTATTCATTATTTTTATTATTTTGGTCTTTTTTAGACAGTGTCTCTCTGTAGCCCTAGCTGTCCTGGAACTCACTAGGTAGACCAGGGTGGCCTTGAACTTATAGAGGTTTGCCTGCCTCTGCATCCCAAGTGCTGGGATTAAAGGCATGCACCACCATGCCTGGCTTGTTTATTTATTTTTGACTTTAAAAAATTATTGAGAATTTTATACACACGTATACAGTGTTTTGATCAAATCCATGTCCACTTCCTCCCCCTCCAACTCCTCCCAAATCACCTCATCACTTTCTTTGACAACTTCATGTGCCCTCCCTCTCTCTCTTTCTCTCTTTCTCTTTCTCTTTCTCTCTCTCTCTCTCTCTCTCTCTCTCTCTCTCTCTCTCTCTCTTATGGGGCTTTTTGCTACTCTAACATTCTCCCCTCTGAAGAGGTAACCCTAAAATCGTTTAGGGAATAGATAAAAGGTCCCAAATTCTTAGGACATTTTTGGCCGATGGAACAGAGTATGTTGCTAAAAAGCCCAAGGACATTTTGACTTTTACCCAAGAAGCTGGCTACTTTTCTTTGGAATCTTTTTACCTTAACTGCCTAGCCAGTTCCTACCTTTTATTCTTATCACCATCCTCTGAAGAGTTTACCCAAATTGTTGATAGGAATTCGGGATGCAGACTGCTCTGGCTTCCTCCATGCTGGACAGGGATGCAGGGTGAGGCAACTGGGGTACCCCTTCAATGGCTCAATCTAAGACTCCAAACTTGCATAACTCTTATCTGTAGGGAGAAAAGAAAGTCTTTGACTGATTAATAGAAGATGCGAAGGAGAAGCAAAGGCAAGAGTAGTTAGCATTACAAGTTCAAGACAGGGACCCAGAAAAAAGTCAGAACAGCACATTTCAAATGCTCATATCAGAATCCAATGGAATTTCTTCAGGAGAACTTTCAAAAGCATCCCTCTCTTAGTTTCCTCCTCACTTTTCTTTCATCTGCCAACCCTAGACTCCAGGTGACAGACTTAGGATTGTTTTCAGGCACTTTAATAGCTGTTGGAGTGGCTAAAATCATTGTCAGTTCCCTCTGAAAGGCTTCTAGATAGGGGGAGAAAACAAATTTACCCATCATTTTAGATCAGTAGTGGTTGTCTCCCTTAGCTACAGGTGGGCATTACAGTTTTGCAGACCAAGATTTGAAGTCTTACATCTGAGCAGCACTTTCTGATTCAGAACAAAATCATCAATTAGAAGAAACTGTTTAAATAAATTTTTATATGGACTTAAACCTAATGTCTTGGAAGTGTAATCCCATGAACGCCTAATGAAATATGATGATCACTTTAATCTTTGGCTATACTTTCCTTTTGGATGTTTAAGACCATACAGTTGGCTGAGAGATGGGTCAGTGGTAAAGAACGCTAGCAGTTCTTGTGTGAGATCCGGGTTCGAATCCCAGCACGAAGATATCAGAAAACTGTCCATAACTCTAGTTCCAGGTGATCCAAGAACCTCTCTGCCCTCTGCAGGCATTGCTACACACCAGTGCTCTTACCTACATGGTGACAGTACATGCAAACACATAACATAAAAATAATGAATACATTTTAAAGACATTTTAAATACTGAAGGAGAAATTCCACAAAAATTTTGTTAGATGATGATGCATTATTATACAAATATAAATCACATTAATGAAGAAATTATTGCATGGAAGACATTTTAATATAATGTAAGAAAAGTTATTAATTTCAAATGTTAATAATCAAATTGACAGAATAAGCAAGCCCTTTATTAAATTCATTAAATTCATGCCTATATAACAAAGTAGGTGACTCCTCCCACATTTTATTCTTTATTAATGCTTATTAACTGCATGTAGTAGTGGAGCTCAGTGTAATGTCACACAGTGCTCTGATCAGATCCAGCAGGCTTTTCTCCATTTCTGCTCAACTTCCAAACTCTACCAATTGCTCTTCTACATCCAGATTCACTTTTTTTTTTCTGACTTCAGTGCACATGCGAGAACACACAATGTTCATCTTTCTGTGTATCTGGAATATTTCACTTGACATAATATTGTTTTTTCCATCAATTTTGCTGAAAATTAGAGGCATCCTTTAGCATTATTTTGTATTTTGTTTGAATATGTATGAATAGTAATTATGTTATACTTAAAATTGGACCCACAAGAGTAAAGCAATTCCACAAATAGAGATGGTATTAATGAGCTGAAGCGAAGTTCAGATAGCTATGGTGTCAAAAATACATAACCACACACTACATTCTGGATAATAATTTAAAGAAATATAATACATTGAATTCACATATATCAATACAAATCAAATTTAACAAACAGATATGAGCGGCACCTTTATTTCACAAAGCCTCTGCCAACTAGTTACTGTAAGTGTTGGCAGAGAAGGTGAAGGGAAATTAGGCATGAACCCACTTTTCACTTGAAGATATTTATATACATTTCATCATAGGAGAAAGAAGACTTAAAGAAAGTGCTTTCTAAGTGGAGTGCTATGTATGAAATGGAAGGTTCTTTTTTTTTTCCTCTGTGAATTTGAACCTTGCTGTTGAGATATGTATAAAAAGATATATTCTATACTGAAAAATGTTCCTGAATATTATATAACTAATGCTTACAAT
The DNA here is from genome assembly GCF_000622305.1 of Nannospalax galili. Classification (NCBI taxonomy): domain Eukaryota; kingdom Metazoa; phylum Chordata; class Mammalia; order Rodentia; family Spalacidae; genus Nannospalax; species Nannospalax galili. The sequence goes on from NW_008337147.1 coordinate 12,350,289, forward strand.
TCTGTTTCAGAGGAGTGAATGCTGTCCCAAATTTCTTACTCTAAATACTTATAAAATTATTATATAAGCTTAATTTAGTTCAAAAGTGAAGTTCAAATATGTGTGTATAAAGTTGTAGATAATACTCAAATAAAATGATGTTTCTTGCCTAGATGTGCTACTACTGGGCTGGAGTCTCTCCTGTTCGGTATTCAGTGTTCATAATTCATACAGAGCTTACATATAATATAACACATTACCTAATTTTATAATTAAACACATTGAGAATTATATAAAAAAGATTCTCAGATATTACTGCATGCAATTTCGAATGAATGTTAAAAATTTTAAGATATCTAAGATAATAAAATCAAATTTTATATAGAGTAATTGGTTGTTAAAGCTGTAAGCAAAATAAATTAAAAAAAAACGTGGGTTACAATATCTAGAGGTCAGGTCAGTATCTAGACAGGGCATAAAAAGAAATTAAATATGAATAGAAGATGACTAGAGTAAATAGAAAATATGGATTTAACTAGGAATCTATGCTTTCAAAATAAAAATACTAAACAATAATATAGTGAGTATATATGAATCCAATATATGAAATAGCTTATGCAAAATTATAAAATACGCATTATACTTCCCTGTGTTTTACATTATGGCAGAATTCTTTTTACTGTTTTCAAAAGAGGTGAGAATCTTCCTCATTTCTATGCTACGGAATGATAGATAGAAAAAAGTGAAATCTCATCTATCAGCCAGATGGTCTGCCTATGTGATGCCGAATTGCCACCTGCTTAATTACTGGTTCATTATAAAATGTATTCTTTTGTTCATGTCCACATGCTAGATAACATGCAGAAAAGTCATTCTACATAATTCTCAACATATTTTGTTTAATATATTCAATATATGTATAATAACAGAGGAAACACTTGTATTTATGAAATCATAAAAAAGACATAACAGAAAGCTTGCAATGTACTGTGTGCTGTTATTGCTCATATAAATGTAAGGCTTCAATTTCTCTTACTCTCAGAAAATATTTTTAGTCTTAACCTTGCACTTACCTTATGCTATGGTTCTACTGACATAAGAGTCCCGATGCAGATTTCCATTGAATTTCCAAACTGCATAATTTCTGTAATGGTCCCTCCAGAAATATGATTGGTCAAGCAAATGAAAAGAGATAACAGTTTGTGTATTTGCATAAAGCATATTATGGATCTCATTTGCACACATATTAGGAATTTTAATGAATATTTGCTTTGAACTTTCAATGGATTTTAGTAGCACACTAGCTATTACAAATCTTTTTGTAATATTACTAATTTTAATATATATTGTAAGTACAGATTATACAGTCTAGCAAAATAAGAGATTAATAAATTAAATTATGATAAATGTTTTTTTATTTCTGAGGGTAAATTGTACAGCTGTTTTTATTATGAATTATTGAAAAGGGGATTCAGAGAGTAACCAAATCCAATTATTTTTAAAAGAATTATTTTTTTCTCACTTATTTTATTAACTTTTTATTGAATTTTTACAAATTTCATACAAAGATACTTTGCTAATATTTAGGTTCCTTCACATATCTTCACCTACCTTGTTAATCCCCAGAGAGAGAGAGAGAGAGAGAGAGAGAGAGAGAGAGAGAGAGAGACAGAATTGTGTCTCCAAAGGCTTTTTGGTGTGGGTTCATCCACTGGAGCCTGGTCAACCTACTAAGAGTCTCAGCATTAAACATTGACTCACCCCTTCCCAGCAGTCTTTGGTTGCCAATAGTTTCTCAGGTAGGGTTGGGGTTTCTTCCATACTTCCATGCATTTATGCAGGGACTTTGTTTTGAACTTACATGGGACTTGTCCATGTTATCAGTGCTGCTGAGTTCATATGAGTAACTGACTAGATGTCTGGAAAATTGTTTCCTTATGGTATTATGCCTCCTCTGACTCTTACAATCTCTCAGCCCCTATTCCTCACTGATCTTGGTGTTTTGAGAGGCAGAAGCTTGATACAGGTGTCCTATTCAAGATATTTACTGTATCTCTAGTTACAGAGTTCAATGCTCTTTTCTTCTTTGATTGTACATCACAGTAATATCATTACCTGATTTTGTTCTTGAAATCTATCACGTAAAAAAAAATACCTATGAATTTGCTCAGTGTCAGCTTTTTTCTTCCATGAAAATATTTCAATTATTTCAAAAGATTTTTATTAAATCTCGGTGCAGAAAAAATTTTCCTTTTTTTCTTTTTCTTATCATAGGGAACATATTTTGCCTTCACTTACAAATAAGTGAGATTTTCTAAGCCCCAGAATAGAAAAATTAGTACAAAGGATCACAAATACAACTAAATTGGACTAGTAAGTAAAATATGTGAATGATGACCAACTTCAAAAAACATACTGATATTTTAAGATTTTGACACATTTGCTTAGATTTCTTAAAAATTACCAATTCAGGGCTGGGCATGGTGGTGCACCCTTTAATCCAGGCACTTGGGAGGCAGAGGCAGGTGGATCTTTGTGAGTTTGAGGCCAGCCTGGTCTACATAGTGAGTTCCAGGACAGCTGGAGCTACAGAGAGACCCTCTCTCAAAAAAGACAAAAAATAAATAAATAAAAAATTACCAATTCAAAATTCCTGGCATTTGGTCCAATGTTTGAAAATTTCAGGCATTCATTCTGAAATCTCAATCTTTCCCAAATTCTTTTTGATTTTTTTTTCTTATTACTCCTTTATTTTATTTTATTTTTTTGTAACTTTTGCAAAAACTTTATTGAGAATTTCATCAGGATAAGGTGTTTGGATCAAATCTGTGCCTACTCCCTCCCCCCAATATTCCCCCCTCCGAAGAGGTAACCCTAAAATTTTTTAAGGATTAGATACAAGCTCCCAAAAACTTTGGACAGTTTTGGCATTTGGAACACAGTATGTTGCTAACAGGCCCAAGGACATTTTGACTTTTAGCCAAGAAACTGGCTACATTTCTTTGGGGTCTTTTTACCCTATGTGCCTAGCCAATCCTTATCTTCTATTCTTATTATGCCATCCCATGAAGGGGTTACCCAAATTGCCAATAAGGAATAGGGACAGAGATTGTTCTGGCTTCTTCCAGGCTGAACAGGGACACAGAGTGAGGCAACTGGAGAACCCCTTTTGTGGGTCTATCTAAAAGACTCCCAAATTGTATAACTCTCGTCTCTATGGGAAAAGAAAATCCTTGAATCATGAATAGGAGATATGAAGAAGTAAAGGCAAGAGTAATTACCATTACAATTCTAAACAAGGAACTAGAAAAAACTCAGAACAGGGCAATTTTCAAATGTTCATATGAGAGTCCATTGGAGTTTCTTGACAAGAGTGTCCAAAAGCACCCCTCTATTGGGTTCTTCCTCATTTTTCTTTTGTCTTCTAAGTCTGGACTAGTTGGCTGGGAAGAGTGGCTGGATACTCAGGTCCAGTGACCCTGCTTGACACTCATTTAATGAATGAGCACAACTGTCAACAAGCCCAATTGTGACTTTGTTTAGTGATCAGGCTCAGCTGAAGTTGTGATGATGGTAATTATTTCTTGCAGAAGGGACTGCTGTATAGCATCATCATATTAAAAGGACCTGGAATTTAAAAGGATTTGGTGATAGGAACAGCATATGAAGGAGAACATATGTCGTCTGTTTTTATTCTATTTCATCTTACAAATAAATGTTTTAATTTCCTCTTCAGAACATTAGATGCCACACATTACCATTCATAATCCCAAGTGTGTCCAGCTGCTATCACTACTAGCTTATTAATGACATTTTTTAGATTAACTTTTCACTAAGTAATTCTACTCAATCAAAGCCTAAGAGTTTTCTATGCCTAGGCTCTAATCTTTGTTTACCAAATTCTGTATGAAATAAAATGTATTTCTTTGTCTGACATTCAGCATTTTAGAATAGTGATACTTTCAAAATAGAACAAGGCATAAGAGTGAAAGAAATTACAAGTGTTTTGCTGATCATTTACTTTATAAGCTTGTTTTGAATATTAGTTAAAGTTATTTTCCTTCCAATTTAAAATATAGATTTCCATTATTAAAGACAGATTATTATTGTAACATTTCATAAATTATTATCACACATTATTATATTTTAATCTATTTTCTGCATAAAGGATAATCTTACAGAATCTGTTTGACTGAATTTCAAGTTATGTACAAACAAAGAAAATCATTAAATGATGCTTTCTCTTTTCTATTACTTAGCATAAGGCTTTCAATATATTTAATAAATCAGGACAGTGGTCAGAGTTGAAAGAGCTCTTCTTCCATATCAGAACTCTGCTTACCGCTGACTGCCCAGAGCCAGAGCACTCTACAGTTCTGACAGAGTTAGTCTTTTGTTTTTAAAATACCTTTCCAAAGTAACAGAATTGTCATTTGCTTGTAAGCTTCTTTTCTCTCTAATATATCTAACTTTTGAATAACTGCTAGTTTATTCAAGTAAATGACAAGTTACTTTGGAAAGGTATTTTAAAAATAAAACATTTGGGCATGGTGGTGCATGCCTTGAATCCCAGCACTCTGGACTCAGAGGCAAGTGAACTGAACTAAGAGGTACTTTAGCAATGTAAATATTGTTTGAAGTAAAAAATCTGGCTACTTTTTGACCAGCATGATCTATGCAGAGTTCCAGGCCAGCTGGGGCTACAGGGAGACCCTGTCTCAAAAAAACCAAAATAAACACAAACAAATAAACAAATAATTAACATTTTTTTCTTAGAGATTTTAAATTTTTTGAATTTTAAATTTTATTTATTTACTTTTGTGTGTATAAGTGTTATTCCTGCATGTGTGTACATGCACCCATGTTGTGCAATGTCCACAGAAGTCAGAAAAAGGCATAGGATTCCCCTGCAACTGGAGTTACAGAAGGTTGTTAGCCGACATGTGAGTGCTAGGGATTGAACCCAGGCCCTCCATAAGAGCAGTCAGTCATTCAATGCTCTTATCTCCTGAGTCATTTCACCAGCCATAATTTTTATCAATTTTTGTGACTTTTCATACAATATAATTTGATGTTATTTAGATTTTTTCTTCTTCCCTATCACACTTCCCCTTACTGTTATTGCTCAATTTAATTCTTTCGCTCTCTCGATTTCTGTCTCAAAATTTCCTTGAACAAGGTTGAAAGAGATTTTTTTTCAAATGTCTGAAGTATATTTTCCTTATGATCAACCAATGTGTTTAGATTTCTAGCAAATGAAAAATAAAGTCATTAGGCATATTCTGCAAGGAGACTATTGACAAAGAGACTATTGAAAATAAAGTCTATAAATCAATTCATATAAATTTGTATATATGTAATTGGTTAGTATTTTTTTCATTGTCTCTGTGTATATGTCTGTATGCATGTGTGTGAGCATGTGGAGGCCAGAAGTCAATATCAGGTGTCTTCCAGAATCATACTCTAAAACTGACCATATATTGGGGCACAAACAAATCTCAACAGTATCAAAAGACTGAAATAATTCCATGCAGTCTACCAGACCACAATGCAATAAAGCTTAAACACCAGAAGAAACCCTAGTAACTATTAATTATAAGAGATTAAACAACAACTCCTGAATAATGAATAGGTCAAAGGAGAAATTAAGAAAGGAATACAAGTATTCCTGGAACTAAATGAAGAGGACAATACAACACACCAGAACATCTGGGACACGTTGAATGCATGTCTAACTTCCTTAGAGGGATGTTAATAGCTCTAAGTGCCTACATTAAAAATCAGAACACAAATAAATGACTTAACATTGCAACTCAAGACACTTGAAAAGCAGCAGCAAATAAAGCCCAAACCCAGCAGACAAGAAGAAATGACAAAAATCCAAGGAAAAATAAATGAACTGGAAACAAAGAAAACATTACAAAGAATCAACGAATCCAAGAGCTGGTTCTCTGAAAAGATAAACAAGATTGACAGATGGCTATTCAGTTAACCAAAAGAGAGAAAGAGAACCTCCAAATCAACAAAATCAGAGATGAATGAGGAAACATCACAAAAGACAACAAAAAGATCCAGAGCATTATAAGGGAATGCTTTAAAAACCTTTATGCTACTAAATTTGAAAACCTAAAAGAAATGGATGCAGGTATCTAAAGGCATGGAAACCACCAAAACTAAACCAAGAAGAGATTAACAGCTTAAACAGACCCATAACACATAAGGAAACTGAAACAGTAATACAAAATCTCTGAATTAAATAAAGCCCAGGACCACATGGATTTACAGCAAAATTCTACCAGACATTTAAAGAAGATCTACATCCAATACTACCTAATTTATTCAAAAAGAAAACAATGGAGGGAAAACTTCCAATTTCCATCTATGAAGCCAACATCACTATAACACAAAAGATACAAGATACAAAGATAAAGAAAACTATAGACCCATATCCTTAATGAAAATAGATGCAAAAATTCTCAACAAAATACTTGCAAACCACATACAGACACACATCAAAAAGTTCATCTGCCATGATCAAGTCAGCTTTATTCCAGATACAGGGATGGTTCAATATAAGTAAGTCAATAAACATCACAAATCATATAAATATGTCCAAAGACAAGAACCCAATGGACATTTCAATAGATGCAGGGAAGGCCTTTGACAAAGTTCAACTTGCATTTATGTTCAAAGTCCTAGAGGGAATTGGACAGGAGGGAACATACCTCAATGTACTTAAAGGCATATACAACAAACCCACAGCCAACATCATTCTAAGTAGAGAAAAGCTGGAAGCATTTCTATTAAAATCAGGAGCCAAGCAAGTCTGTCCCCTACCTCCATTCCTTTTTAACATAGTGCTTGAAAGTCTTGCAAGAGCAATAAGACAAGAGAAGGAAATTAAATGAGCAATAATTGGAAAAGAAGAGATAAAATGATCTCTTTCTGCAGATGATATGATATTATACCGAAGAGACACCAAAAATTCCACCAGATAACTCCTAGAAATTATTAACATGTTCAGTAAAGTGGCAGGTTACAAAATTTATCTACAAAAGTCTGTAGCCTTTCTATATACCAACAACAAGCAATCAGAGAAAGAGTACATGGAAACACTCCCTTTCATGATAGCTGCAAAAAATAAAATATTATGAAATAACCTGAACAGAGACATTAAAGACCTCTACAATGAAAATTTTAAATCCTTAAAGAAAGAGATTGAGGAAGTCATCAGATGATTGAAGGACCTCCCATGTTCATGGATTGGAAGACTTAATATTGTGAAAATGACAATCCTACCAAAAGCCATTTATAGATTCAAAGCAATGCCAATCAAAATCCCCATGACATTCCTCAGAGAGTTGGACAAAAACACCCTAAGGTTCATATGGAAGTACAAAAGACCTCATATAGCCAAAGCAACCTTGAGCACTAAGAGCAATGCTGGGAGGATTACAATACCAGACTTTAAACATTATTACACAGCTATAATGATAAAAACAACATGGTACAGGCACAAAACTAGATAAATATATCTAAATATGAGTACATTCAATTTCAGCCACCTGATATTTGATAAACTGACCAATAACATTCACTGGAGGAAAGACAGCATGTTCAGCAAATAGTGCTGGCAAAATTGGATCTCCATCTGTAGAAGAATGGGACTAAATCCCTATCTTTCACCTTGTACAAAAATCAACTCCAACGAGTTCAAAGACCTCAATGTGAAGCCTGAAACTCTGAACCTGTTAGAAGAAAACATTGTCAATAACCTACAAGATATAGGCGTAGGAAAGGATTTTCTAAACCAGACACCAATTGCTCCAGAAGCAAGGTCAAGAATTAACAATTGGAATGTCATTAAACTAAAATGCTTTTGTACATCAAAAGAAGCAACCAAACAAATGAAGACAAAACCCATAGAATGGGGGAAAATCTTCACTAGCAACACATCAGACAGAGGAGTAACAACCAGAATGTATAACAAACTCAAAAAACAAAGAATCAAGTAATCCAATTAAAAGATGGGCTATGGAGCTTAACAGAGTGTTCTCAAAAGAAGAAATAAAGATGGCTAAGAAGCATCTGAAAAGGTGTTCAACATCACTAGTAATTAGGGAAATGCAAATTAAAACCATTTTAGGATTTCATCTTACCCCAGTCAGACTAGATAAGATCAAGAGAACAAATGATACCAAATGTTGGAGAGGAGGTGGAGAAAGGGGAACCTTCATCCGATGCTGGTGGGACTTCAAACTTGTACAACCCCTATGGAAAGCACTGTGGAGAACTCTTAAAAACTACAAATGAACCTATCATTTGAACCAGTTATACCACTCCTTGGCATATACCCAAAGAACTCATCCTATTGTGGAAACACTTATATCCATGTTTGTTGCTGCTCTTTTCAAAATAGCTAAGAGATGGACACAACCTAAGTGTCCCTCAACTTATGTGGATAATGAAAATGTGATTCATTTATACGATGCAGTTTTACTCAGCAGTAAAAAAAGATGAAATTTGCAGGTAAATGGATGGAACTAAAAACTGTTATACTAAGTGAAGTAACACAGTCTCCCAGAAACAAACGACTTATGTTCTCCCTCATATGTGGATCCTAGCACCAAATCCTTATAAGTGAGTATGTATCCAGACATAACTATAGGAACCAGGATATTTAAAAATAACCAGGAAGATAAATGAAAAGAATCTAAAAGAGAAGAACAATGGGAAATAGGTATTATTAAGGGAGATAAGGATAAAAATGTGGTTATTTTAATGGGAGGGGGCAGAGAGGGTTATACAAAGAACCTTGAGAATAAAGGTAAAGAAGAAGCTCAAGAGAGGTGGGACCATAGGAAAAACGTACTATTAAGGGAAATTTGGGGAAAATGGAGGCACTTTATGTGGGTAAACCAGGGTGGAAGGGTTAAACAATATGAGAGATAAATAATGCCTAACTACTTTTAAAAATCCAGAAGGAACCATATGACTCAAACAACCTACTGACAAATTATACATACAGCTAGCTCAAGAAATATAATACATGGCTAGGCAAGGTTTATCTGAAAATGTTTGGTCTTTGCCCAAGCTTTATCTACATAGCACATGGTAACTAAAAGTACCAGACTAGTGGAAATATCCTTCTTGGATGTCTAACAGCCATACTTTGAGGCCTATACAAATTTGGTCAAAGGGACATAAAGGATGGTTTTTGCTCCTTGACCTCATATGTAGACTAAACTCCAGGGAACTATGAAAATCTCTCAAAATGTCCTGTGACTTTGGTGTGTCACCCGTCCTCTTGATCAAGGATGCCATTGTGGTCCCACCAAATGGACTTGAACCAATGTCCAGTCTACCAAGAGGAGGGTCAACACAATGGAGACATTTCCTCCATGCTTCCAAGTGAAGTGAACCAGGGTTGAGCATGGCCTTTGACTTATCTTTGCCTAGACAGAACTGGTAAAAAAAAAAAAAGAAGAAAAAAAAAAAGGCGCCAGCAGATCCTCTCAAGCCCATGCGACCCCTGAGGAACAGATCCTCAAACGACGTTAAGAGTGAAATAAATTGGTTTATCTGGGCCAACTGTATGGTCTTAAACACCCAAAAGGAAAGTATACTCAAAGATTAAAAAGATCAATATAATTCTTTAAAAGTCCATGTGTATAGCTAAAAGCTACATAACAAGAAACAATGCCATACAGGACATACCTTCCTTTGAGTTGTTGGCCAGTGTGGTCCAAGAGACTCCCAGACAGTAACCCAGCATGGAACCAGGAAAATGAACTGTTGACCCCAGTTTTATCCAAAGGAATATTGGCAACTAATTGCTGCTAGATGAGGAAGAACTGATCTTCCTAAAGCAAGGAACTCTAGATAGGTGACAAGAGTCAGTAGATGGACAAGCAATGGAGAATGGCTGGGAGTGCTAACAACACAGTGGACAGTAACAGGGATGATGGAGTATATGGGCTCCAGAGGAGGGGGGAGAGTATGGCAGGGTGCCATTTGGGATGTGAGTTTGTAGATGAATAATGTTCTGTATTGAATATACACAAAAATCCAACAAACAAAAAATGAATTATATTTAAGGAAGATGCATAAAAATTTTCTTCATGTTAATTAGTAGGGGTGAAATACATTACTACTGAAATCTACCTGATGATTTTATACCCATACTCAAGTGGATCTCAGAAAGTAACTGACGGTGACTAGTATTAATCAGATACATAGAAATTAGAGATACATGTGTACCATTAAAAATGAGTTTTTCTGTATGAAAGAGTGTATTTTAAAATTAAATGATTTTTTTTTGAAGGTTAAAACCTCATTCAATTTTATGTCTTCTAGGGTTTATACTGAGTTCAATATAGCATAACTATATTAATTCAATTGCGAATCTAAAAATTTACAGGCAATATTGAAAGACATGCATCTTTTCCTTGGAAATTTTTATTGTATATGTTAATGCTGTAATGGAATTCTGCTTCTATTCATGTGGTTATTAAATAAATATTTTTTTAAAAAGAGTCTATTTAGGAAGAGAAAGAGAATCAGAGAAAAGGCAGAGTTCAAAAGAAGACAAGGGGAGGTGACTATGGCCCGAATACATTGTATGTGTCTATGAAAAGGCCATAATGAAACACATTAGTTTCTATAGTCAAATACTCTTGTAAAATGTATCAGTGTAAAATACTACAGGTCCAAGATGAGATTCCTGTCATTCTTTTTGTTTTTTGTCTTTTTGAGACAGTGTCTCCTTGTAGCCCCAGCTGTCCTGGAACTCAATATGTAGACCAGGGTGGCCTTGAACTCACAGAGATTCACATGTCTCTGCCTCGTAAGTGCAGCACCACACCTGGGGGAAAGTTTCCTATCATTCATATGCCCTCTTTCTCTAGCATAAGTCAATACACACATTCAAAATACATTAGCCAAATATATAAAACAATTATTAAATAGGCCTTTCTGCTTTTAACTAAATTCAACTATTTGCTGAAACAAAAGAGCATTAGTATGTGAAGTTAAGTGCTCATTCTAAACTGTGAAGGTATAATAAAATAGTTGTAAAAATGTTCAGTTATGTTTGCCTAATACATAAGTTTTCTCCCCATTTCTTACAATGTTTTGCTTTCCCATTTATTCGCAAAAATATCCTCCTTTTATTTCAATTTCCTCCACTGCTGCTGCTTTCTTCCCAATTTGCCATCACCCTAGCAACTGTCATCACGTTCATTATCATTTCATACTAATTATTTACCTCCAGATTACTTAATTATTGTACATCATGCTATGCCATTCAGGGATCATTTCACAGAATTAATTATTCCTTATTTCATGTGCTTATAGATTTCTGTGCCATAACATAAAATATTCAAGGACATTCTCTGTATGCTGCTAATAATAATCCTAGCTTAGTGAAGGTAGATTTGTATTTGGATTTGATTTAAAGGGATAAATTTAGTAATGTTTCATACCAATGGGGAATACTATAATATTCTACACTCGTCCATGTTCATCTTTTCCTCATACAAGTAAAAAAATATATATCTTTAAATTTTTTGAATGCCATTTACCAAAAAACATTTAATGTAAAATTTAAACATCTATTTCAGCAATTTATAATTTGAACCACAAATATTTCATATTTTTAATGTAAAATATTCCCTCTACATATTCATATATGTCAGGATACTGAGTTATCCTTTTAGGAATATTACTTTATACAATTTGACTAAAGAAGCATAATTGATTTTGTAATGTAAAAACCACATTAATCATTAGTAATTTTAGAGTAATAAATACATATCTATTGAAAAATCTCTGAATGAAAGTTTTAGTCCTATTTTTTATCTCTTAACCACACTTTACTCCAATCCACATACAAATTAACTGAGGGACATCTAATAAAATCCTATTATATAAAATGTACGCATTTCTGTCCTTAAAAAATACAAGTACTTTAAGTATCTCTTAATACATATTTCTCTATAGAAGTGTACAGGCTTCAGAAATTATATTTATAACAAACACTGAAATAGTTACTGCCTTGTGACTTAATAAACAAGCCATTCACTTTCACATTAGATCCTCCTAGGAGACAGGATTGGCCTCTGGCTGCTTCAGGTTGATACCTGGAATTCTTCTTCCTTCTGCCCTGGTATGTTGAGTAGAAGCGTCGCTGTGTGGAGTGAGAGAAAAACTAGACTGACACAAAACAAAAAGTAGACACAAGGAATCACGAACAAACTTTAGCATTCCAGAGGCTCTTCAGTCTGCATAATTCCTACTTTAGAACTAATTGATCTAAATTGAATTGTTTAGCTTTGCTTAGATTCTAATAGACACCAATAAGAAATGGTGCACCCCCCCCCAGCTTGAATTATATCAACAAAATCTGATCACGGATAGTTACTGGTAAGCAATTGAATAATATTTCAGGAAAAATAATAGGAACAGTAAGGAAATTGTGTCTGACTGCTATAAAAAGAAGAGCTCTTTACAGGGCAGCTTTAGAATCATCTTACCTGGGATCTCTGGAGATAGTAGTACCAACAGAGTGGTTTTCAGAAAATGAAGACAAGATTGGATATTTATATCCCCCCAAGCCTGTCAATCACCAAGTTATAAAAGGATGAGGGATTCTGGTTTTTGGTACAACAGGTACAGCTTTATTGGGCAACAGTTAAGTAAAACTTTTAAAATTCATGAAATGCAGTGCTTTCTAGTAAGGCAGGATGTATAATAGTTCAGTTATGCATGACCCAAGGACACATGTCTCTCCTTGTTCTCTCATTTACATGATTAACTTGCAAGGATACAATAACAGTTAACTCTATCACTAAGATATAGCTGTGGTCTTGGGTAATGCATGTTAGACTCCTTGTACATGGGACAAACTGAGGTGGTCTAATGGGGAAGCATCTTCTTAGAAGCCATTCTTACTTACAATTTAGTCTGTTACAATTAGCTTTATTAGAAGCAAGAATATATGAAATGAAAATAGTGCTTGCATTCATCAGAGTTTCAGGGGATGGGGAGTCTTGCCTGTTATCACTGGTTCAGTGCCTTGTCCTTACTGTTGTCTGTCTGACTTGATTAGCTCATATACAACCACAAGCCTTTATTCATTTTCTCAACATGTCAGACTCAGCCATGTTAGCTGTTAGTCTTCCTTTGAGCCTAGCCTTTGCTCTCTCTGTCACAAGTGGACAATTTTCAGTGTTCACCCTGGGCCTTCCCACTATCTACAGAGCATTAGATCATGTATTATTATGTACTGAAAAATTATAGTCGTTCATGTTTATGTAGTACTTGTGACTTTTTCATTTCAAGTAAAATAAGCACTGACATAATCTAGTCCACAAACAATCTATCACCCCAAACTGTAGAAATTTTATGTGCTATGGATATTCATGATCTACCCTTCTAGTAATATTGAAAGTCCAGTTTTATCTATTGTGTATATTTACTATCATTATACACACACACACAATGTGTGTGTGTGTGTGTGTGTGTGTATTCATGCTATGCAGAGGATCTCAAAAATAAGAGGACCAGCTCATCCATTCCCTCATTCACGTATATAGTTACTCACACAAATAATGAATCTTATTCTGTCTCTGAACCCTTTGATATTTTAAAAACATATATGTATATATACATATATATGGTCAATATATGAATATATAGTCACCATCATTATAGATATCCATAAATCTCATTTTGTCTTTGACCCCTTTGATTTTAATCTCTACATCTCTTTGATCCTTGTAGCCTCTGTTAGTCTTGTTCTCCACCGTGCTTCTACAGAATTTGTGGAGTTTTCTCAAACAAATAAAATCAGTATTGGTCTAGAATTCTTTGCTTTGCTTATTTGCTCACAGTTTTGAATTAAGTTTTGCAGAGATGCCTAAAATACCATCTGCATGAGAACATTCTTCAAAGTAGTAAACACGTAGGCCATTGAATGAATTGAAAAATACCATTTGTAACTATGTACAATGTATTTAAAAAGAAGAAATTGGCTGAGGAGAGGGCATAGTAGATTAATAAAGTGCTTGCTACATAAATATCAGTCAATACCTATGATTAAACATTATCTTTCTTTTTCTCCTTTTATGTAATTTTGAATTAAAGAAAATGAGTCTGTTCAGAACGTCCTTTCCTGGACTATCAGTTCTAACAATTGACAAATGGAACCACATGAAACTAAATATTCCGCACATGGAAGGATATCATCATTTGAGCAAAGAGGCAATCTACAGAATGAATATACATATATGTATATGTATATATACATATATATATATATATACACATATCAGCTATAACTCTGACAGAGGGAAGGCTTATCAATTGCTGGTGGGAGGAAAACTTGTGTAGCCACTATGAAAATTAGTGTGGAGATTCCTCAAAAAGCGTGATGTTGATCTACCATGTGACCAAACCATATCACTCTTGGGCATATACCTAAAAGACTCTATACCCTACTACAGAAATACGTGTTCATCCATGTTCATTACTGGCATTTTCATAATAGCCAGAAGGTTGAATTAACTTATATCTCTATCAACTGATGAACTGAAAATAAAGTTGTGGTACATACACACAATGTTATTTAGCTCTTTATGAAACACTTAACATTAAATTATATTTCACAATATATTTATATTATGAAATTCCAAAGTAAAGGGATGGAACTGGAAAGAATCATCCTGACTGAGGTAACCCAGACTCAGAAAGACAAACATCACATGTTCTCACTCATGACTGGATGATATACCTTTGAAATCTTAGATATGCATGTTCCATTTGAAAATTGAGAGATGAAGAAACTATTAAAATAATGATAGGTAGGATACTTCTAGGGAGAGGTGGTAGAATGCAGTGATATGTAAGGGGAAAGGGGACCATTAAAATAGAAAGTATCAAACTGGGTATCTAATGCGAGGGCAGGGTGGAGAAAAGATTGCAGGGAAGGATAAGCATTGTATCTCTAATCGAAACATATCACCTTAGAAGATTCTTAAATAGCATTCAGAGATTAAAAGAAATTATTTTATAACAGGGGGACACATTGCCCATTCAATAAACTATTGACCAGGAATTATATAGACCCTTAAATTATTCCGGTCATTACCTCTGCTCTTGGAGCTCACCATAACTGGATGGTAAGACTCTTGCTGAAAACACTACATACATGAGCTGAGGAACAAACAAGGAGAAAACAAGCTAGTGCTGACTTCAGAGCATCATCTTGACTGGCTGGCTTTCATATAGCTGAAATTTCTATGTGTGCTACCACAAAGAAAAAAAATCAAACTTAAATAGTTATGAATCTTCTGAACTAAAACAACAACTTTCTAGGCAAGATTTGCCTACCAGTAAACAGTGGTACAAATATTAAAGGAGTAACCAATCACTCTATAATTGGATTTAAGCTCCTCTTCCTAAGATGAAACCAATACCTGACATTGCTATCAGGCATATGATCCTGCAGCTAGACAGGTCACAGGACATATGCAAGAAAATACTAGGGTTGCTTTGTTTTGTTTCCTAAATTGACTCTTAATTATTGTTATACTCACAGATTAATTAAAACTCTTAACAGAGAGGTTTCCTTAGTCAGCAGATAGTGATTAACACAGAGACCCACAACTGGCCAACATGTAGAGAAAAAGAGGATACAGACTGCTTATCCCTGAATAGGACATCTATATCAATCTTCTAGCACCCCAGGATAAGGAATCATTGTGGATAAGGGGACAGAAGTATTAAATGAACACAAGGAAACAAAGTTTTCCAGACAGTTGGTCAGTACTCATATGAACTCATAGCAATGGTGACATTATGCACAAGTCCTGTGAGAGCTCAAACCAGAAAAATATCCCAGCATAGACATAAGGAAGTGAGTAGGTAAGAAACTCCAACCCCACCTAAGGAAATTGTGACAACCAATGGCTACTGGGAGGGGCAGAGGTTAGTTTAACCAGACTCCAGGGATGGACCCAAACTGAAGGATATTTGGAGACATAGACTCTATATGCACATATGCATGTAGATAGATACATATATAGATATAGATATAAATATAGATATAGATAGATATATACTAGAGCACATTAGTATGCGTGGGGGCAATAAAATGAGGTGCAGAGAGGGGAGGGGATCTAAATACTATAAAATTATATTGAATAAAAATCACAAAATTTCAATAAAATTTGGAGGCTGATATCATTTCTCAGTGGGTAAAGAAGCTTGAGTAATACAGTCTTGATGACATAACTTCAATCTCCAATCTCACAATGGAAGAATACAACCAACTCTGGAAAGTTGTCCTGTGGCCTCTGCGTGCATGGTCTCACTCATACCCTCACAGTACACATACATAGACATTGAATATTAATATATTTAAATTTTTGACCTATATTTGTTGCTATCACACTACCCTCTTCATTAACTTGTGTGTGTATCCTTGCACTTCATATGCTGTCTGTGACAAGGTTTCATTTACAAATGCATTGTCCTATTTTTGAGTATACATTAATGAGAGTGATCATGGTATAAATGTATGCATATTTTATATTTTTATGAATTTTAAAATTATTTTCTAATAATTATTGAAAGATATGTTGATATTTCTAGTAATAACTATTTGAATTTTA
>NW_008337147.1:12367297-12389722 GCF_000622305.1 Nannospalax galili
TGCTATTTTATTAATTTCTATTCCTTAAAGATTAATTAAATCTGAAACTGGAGAGAATGAACTGTGGTTAAGAATTTGTAGCTGCTTCTAGCAGTGCACAACCACCTATAACTCCAGCTCTATGAGATTGATTTCCTCTCTGGCCTCTATGGACAACTGCATACATGACATTTACTCACACAGACACACAGATTTGTGTAGTACATAATAATAATAAAATAAATCTTTGGAAAAATAGATTGAATTTTCCTTAATTATTCTATTTAACCTCTTGTTGACTTAACCAACCTCTGTGATCCTCTCCCACTTAGGTAAGAGCTCTAGGAATTACAAATTGCTCTCATTACCAGTCTCTGTATAAGTACAATTCATTGTATTAGTTCATATTCTAAATGAAAAATAAGAGTATATTATTATTTGCCTCTCTGTTTATTTATTTATTTTTATGAATATGAACTTTTTTGAGACAGCTCACCTGGACCTCACTGTGTAGACCAGGTTGGTTTTGAGCTCACAAATATCCACCTGCCTCTGCCTCCTATGTGCTGGGATTAAAGGTATGTACAACCATGCCCAGCTTGTATTCTATTTATGTATACATAAAAGCCATGACCAAATATATTGCTTTTATTAAGAGAAAATCACACAGCATTCATTTTTATACAGATATGTGCAGTGCTTTCTCTACATTATAAGAATCATTATTATTCTAGGCAACGTGGCACTTGCCTATAGGGGAACATGCCTGTTCAAACAGACAAAAAAAATATGTTTGTTGAAATACGTAAGAAACCCCAACCTTAGCTGTAAAACTATTGACACTGCTAGGTGAGGGGGAGTTGATATCCATTTTTTGTTTCTCTTTCTTGTTTTTCTTTCTTGTTTGTCTTTTTTACAGAAATTAAGTATTCATTTTTATTCAATTGGTTAGTCATATACCTTTTACATTTATTGAAATAAAATGTCAAAGATACCAAGATGATATGTTCACTTAGAATTAGAGCATATATCTACTCGATTTGAGGTATGATACTGATAACATAGCCAAATACACATGTCTAGAGATGTCATAGATCTCAGAGTAAACCCCAAGGCTGACACATCCCCAGAAAATGTAATTTCTTACTATGTGCTAAATAGGGATTCTTGCATTTACAGATAAGTTGATATTCTTTAAGGAAGTCATGCTAGAGAGAGTGATCAGGCTGCAGTGAATGAACTCACTAAAAGGGACATCTGGGGACACAAGCTTGACTTGATAAGCCATAATATATATGACAGAATCCATGAAATCTTGTGTTGGGGTCTGGAGGATGTGGATGGGTGAGGATATGAACATGATTATGATATATTGCATGAAATTCACAAATATTAAATAAAAATATATTGTTAAAATATGTATCTTCAGGCTATTTTAATTTCTAAATAACATTTATTGTGCAGGGAAACCAAATCTGTCTATTTCTCCTCCTTTCTTCAATTCTCACAGTTTTTTATTCACAGTTTTCCTCTTCAAAGTACTTCTATTGAGAAGCTAGTGAGGGTTTTTACTTTTCCTCCAGAGTATGAAATGTACATTTTTCTATCACTTTTTAAATGTTTTCTATTATCATTTTTATTCAGGTAATATTATTGATCTTGTACTTTTATTTTATTTTTTTATTCATGCATTTTTATATGAGTGAATGTTTTGCCTGCATGTACATAAATGTGCGAGTATTGTACAATGCATCCTGAGGCCAGAAGAAGGTATTAAATTTCCTGTAAATGGAGTGAGAGATGATTTTTAGTCACCATGTGGTTGAAGGAATCTAAACATGGGTCCTCTGAGAGGGCAGCCAGTGCTCTAATCAATGAGCCATTACTTCATCTCCACCCTCATTTTTGTTTACTTTCTTTACTTTCCTTTTTGATTGACTTAAGTTACTGAATTTAGGGTTTTTACTAAGTTTGAAAGTGTTTTTCCATTGTTTTCTTTTAGATATTTTATTATAGTTTATTTATTTTTGATAGGGTGTGTGAGTGTGCATTTGTGTGGGTGCCTGCAAGCACCAGAGATCAGAGGATAATTGCAGGAGATGGTTCTCTTCTTCGATCTGGGTCCCAAGGAGTGAACTAAGGTGGTGAAGCTGTGCAATACATGCCTTTACAGACTGAAGCTCACAGTACTCCTCTATTCCTTTAACTGACTTTCTGCCCTAATATGTCCTCCTGCTGAAGGAATCAGATTACATGTTTTAGATTGCTAAGTATTGTTTTAATTTATGGAAGTTTTGTTGTGTTTCAAAGAAAGGGATATCTGTCTCTCTCAATTTGGCAAATGTTTTCAGTCTGAACTTATATTTGGTGCTTTTTTGATGCTCTGAAGAATTTCTTTTAATTAAAAAAATTAAATTTAATAACTACATGATTAGAAGAAGCATTTTATTACAGCTTTAACATACTCAATAACAATTTCCAGAGCAAAGATACATCTCTTTCAAAAGTGGCTATAAAATTTTTAGGTTCACAGTTGAATTAATAGTTATACAATATTGAACTCAGTATAAACCCTGTAAGACATAAAATTGAATGAGTTTTTACCCATTAAATCTCTCCATTTCATTTTAAAATATGCTGTTTCCTACATTTTTAATGCTAATAATGCTTAGATGTTTGCATATGTGTCTTTAATCTCTATATATCTATTACTAGTCACAGTCCATTACACTTGGATCCTTAGTACCTGAGTATGCATATAAAGTCATCAGGTAGATTTCACTTGTAATGTTTATCACCTCTACTATTTAACATGAGGTAAATTTTTGTGCTTCCTCCTCAAATATGTCTTTTTTTAAAAAAAAATGTTTTTTTGTGCATCTGTCATACAGAACACCTCAAACAATCTTATTCATCTATATACCCACTTCCCAAATGGCCCCCTCCCATATTCTCCCCCTCTTCCACACTGGAGCCCATATACTCTGTCATCTAGATTACTGTCCATTGTGTTGTCAGCACCCCCAGGCATTCCCCATTGCTTGCCCCAGTGCTAGTCAGCCTATCTAGAAATCCGTGTTTTAGGAAGATCAGCTTTTCCTCATCTAGCAGTAATCAGCTGTCAATATTTCTTTAAATAAGACTGTAGTCTGCTGTTCATTTTCCCAGGTCTATGCTGGGTTAGTATCTCCTGTCTGGCATTGTTTCTTGTTATGTAACCTTTAGCTCTACATATAGACTCTTAAAAATTATATTGACTCCATTAATCTTTGGTTATACTTTCCTTTTTGGTGTTTAAGACCCTACAGTTGGCCCAGATAAACCAATTTATTTTTACTCTTAAGGTCGTTTGAGTATCTGTTCCTCAGGGGTAACATGGGCCTAGGAGAAGCCCCTGGGTCCTTTCTTTTACCAGTTCCATCTATGTAAAGATAAGTCAAAAGTCCTGTTTGACCATGGCTGGCTTCACTTGGAAGCATGGAGGAAACGTTTCCTCTGTGTTGACCCTCCTCTTTGTAGACTGGACACTGATTCAGGTCCATATACTGTGGTCTTCATGGCCTCCATGATCAAGAGGACAGGTGACTCACCACAGTTACAGGACATTTTGAGAGATACTCATAGTCCCTGGAACTTAGTCAACCTAGGGAGGCAAGGAGCAAAAACTGTCCTTTATGTCCCTCTGACCAAATTAGTATAGTCCTCAAAATATGGCTGTTAAACATCCAAGAAAGTGAGTTCCACCAGTCTGGTACTTTTAATTACCATGTGCCATGTAAATAGAGCTTAGGCAAAGACCAAATGCTCTCAGATAAACCTTGTCTTGTCATAAATTACATTCTTTGATCTGGTTGTATGTATAATTTGTCAGTAGTTTGTTGGCTTAATATGGTTCCCTCTGGTTTTCTAAAACTAACTAGGCATTATTTATCTCTTACATTATCTAACACTCCCACTATGGTTTCCCCATTTAAGGTGCCCCTGTTTTTCCCATGTCTCCTTTAATAATTCTTGAAGCAACAGAAAGAGCTGAAGAAAGGAAGTACTACACACAAGGGTGACAGAAAGAAATGCAATGGAGGTGTAAATGTGGAAATGCATAGCTATATCAAGAATGTGAGCAGAAATAAAAATGATAGGATTCAACATACATCTTTCATTAATAATGTTAAATATCAATGGACTGAACTCCCCAGTCAAAATTACAGACTAGTTGAATGAATTAAGAAACAAAACCTACCTTTTTGTTGTCTGCAAGAAACTCATCTCACTTTCAAGGACAGGCACTACATTAAGGTGAAAGGATGGGAAAAAAATATACCATGCAGATGGTACTAAGAAAAAAGCAGGAGATGCAATTCTAATATCTGTTAAAATAGGCTTTGAACTAAACCTAATCAGAAGAGACAAAGACGGCCACTTCATTCTCATCAAAGGAACAATAAACCAAGAATATATTACAATCATGAATATATGTACACCAAACTCTGGTGCACCCAACTTCATAAAAAGAGTACTACAGGACTTTAAGACCCAGATTAATCCCAACTCATTAATCGTAGGGGACTTCAATACATGGTTTTCACCATTAGGTAGGTCAACAGAACAGAGAATTAACAGAGAGGCATCTGAAATAAACAATACCATATATCAAATGGACCTAACAGACATCTACCAAGTATTCTACCCAAGTACCAAAAAATGTACTTTCTATTCAGTGCCCAATGGAACCTTCTCCAATAATGGCCATGTACTGGGGCACAAAACAAACCTCAACAAATACGAAAAGATTTAAGTAATTCCATGCACACTATCAAACCAAAAGTATTCCTGTAACTAAATGAAAAGGACAATACAACAACAAAACCTCTGGCACACAGTGAAAGCAGTCCTTAGAGTGAAGTTTATAGCTCTAAATGCCTACAGTAAAAATAGGAAACAGCACAAGTAAATGACTTAACATTGCAACTCAAGACACTTGAAAAGCAAAAACAAATGAAACCCAAACCCAGAAGACAAGAAGGAATAACCAAAATCAGAACATAAATTAATGAAATATAAATAATGAAAACAATACAAAAATCAATGAATCCAATAGCTGCTTCTTTGAGAAGATAAACAAGACGGATAGACCACAAGCTCAATTAACTAAAAGAAAGAAAGAAAGAAAGAGCACCTACAAAAAAAAATCAGAGATGAAAGGGGAAACATCACAACAGACACCAAAGAGATCCAGAATATTATAAGGGAATACTTTAAAAACTTATATGACACTAAATATCAAAACTTAAAATAAATGGATGG
This sequence comes from Nannospalax galili, assembly GCF_000622305.1. Lineage (NCBI taxonomy): Eukaryota > Metazoa > Chordata > Mammalia > Rodentia > Spalacidae > Nannospalax > Nannospalax galili. The sequence continues at coordinate 12,372,581 of NW_008337147.1, forward strand.
GTGCCTAAAAGCATGGGAACCACCAAAACAAAACCAAGAAGAGATTAACAGTTTAAACAGCTCCATAACACATAAGGAAATTGAAACAGTAATACAAAATCTCCAGACTATAAAAAGCCCAGGACCAGACAGATAAACAGAAGAATTCCAAAAAATTTAAAGAGGATCTACATCCAATACTACTTAAATTATTCAAAAAGATATAAGTAGAGGGAGAACTTCCAAATTCCTTCTATGAAGCCAGCATCACTCTAATACCAAAGTCAGTTTAAGATAAAACCAAAAAATAAAACTATATACCTATATCCTTAATGAACATAGATGCAAAAAATTCTCAACAAAGTACTTGCAAACTGTATATAAACACACATCAAAAAGAGCATCCACCATGATCAAATTGGCTTTATTCCAGGAATGGTTCAATATATGTAAGTCAATAAATATCATAGATCATAACAATGGGCTCAAGGACAAGAACCACATGGTCATCTCAATAGATGTAGAGAAGGCCTTTGACATAAATCAAAATTCAACATGCATTTATGTTCAAAGTCCTAGAGGGAATTGGACTGGAGAGAATATACCTCAACATAACTAAAGCCAAGTATAACATACCCACAGCCAACATCATTCTAAATGGAGAAAAACTGGAAGCATCCCCATTGAAACTAGCAACTGGGCAAGGGTGTTCACTATCTCCACTCCTCTTTAACGTAGTGCTTTGAACTTGCCAGAGCAATAAGACAAGGGAAAGAAATTAAAGGAGTAATAATAGGAAAAGAAGAGATCAAATTGTCCCTTTGTGCAGATGATATGATATTATATTTAAGAGATGCCAAAATTCCACCAGGAAATTCCTAGAAATTCTTAACACATTCAGCAAAGTGGTAGATTACAAAATTAATTTACAAAAATCGGTAGCATTTCTATATACCAATAACAAGCAATCAGAGAAAGAGTACCTGGAAAAACTTCCCTTCAAAATAGCTGCAAAAAAATATCAGAATAAACCTGACCAAAGATGTTAAAGAACTCTACAATGGAAATTTTAAATCCTTAAAGAAAGATTGATGAAGACATCAGAAGTGGAAGGACCTCCCATGCTCATGGATTGGAAGAATTAATATTGTGAAAATGATCATCTTACCAAAAGCCATTTATAGATTCAATGCAATTCCAATCAAAATCCCCATCACATTTTTCACAGAATTGGAAAAAAAAATCCTAAGATTCATATGGAAGTACAAAAGACCTCAGATAGCCAAAGCAACCCTGATCACTAAGAACAATGCTAATGGGATTTCTATACCAGATATTAAACTGTATTACAGAGCTATAGTAATAAAAATAACATGGTACTGGCACCAAAATAGACCCATAGATCAATGGAACAAAATTGAAGACCCAAATAGAAGTGCATTCAATTTCAGCCTCCTGATATTTACAAAGGAGCCATGAACATTCACTAGAGGAAAGACAGCATGTTCAGCAAATGGTTTTGGCAAAACTGGATCTCTACATGTAGAAGAATGAAACTAAACCCATATCTTTCACCCTGCACAAACGTCATCTCCAAATGGATCAAAGACTTCAATGTGAAGCATGAAACTCTGCAACTCTTAGAAGAAAACATTGGCAATAACCTACAAGATATAAGTGTAGGAAACGATTTTCTAAACTGGACATCAACTGCCCAGGAAACAAGGTCAAGAATCAACAAATGGGACCTCATTAAACTAAAAAGTTTCTGTACATCAAAAGAAGAATCCAAGGAAATGAAGAGAAAAAGGACAGAATGGGAGAAAACCTTCACCAGAGACACATCTGACAGAGGTTTAACATCCAGTATATATAACCAATTCAAAAAACAAAGTATCAAGAAAGGAAGTAACCCAATTAAAGATGTGCTAAGGAACTGAACAGATTTTCTCAGAAGAAGAAATAAAGACGGCTAAGAAGCATCTTAAAAGTTGTTCAACATCACTAGTAATTAGGGAAATGCAAATTAAAAACCACTTTAAGATTTCATCTTACCCCACTCATACTGGCTACAATTAAGAGAACAAATGATACAAAATCTTGAAGAGGATGTGAGGAAAGGGGAATGCTTATCCACTGCTGATGGGATTGCAGGCTTCTTCAACCCCTATGGAAAGCAGTCTGGAGAACTCTTAAAAAATTACAAGTGAACCTACCATTTGACCCAGTTATACCACTCCTTGGCGTGTACTCAAAAAAGTCATCCTTTTGCAGAGACACTTGTACATCCATGTTTGCTGCTGCTCTTTTCACAATAGCTAAGAGATGGAAGCAACCTAAGTGTCCCCCAACTGATGAGCGGATAATGAAAATGTGGTTCATATATACGATGGAGTTTTACTCAGCAGTAAAGAAAGATGAAATCATGAAATTTGCAGGTAATGGATGGAACTAGAAACTGTTATACTAAGTGAATTACCACAGATTCAGAAAAAAACAAACAAACAAACAAAAAAAAGATGTATGTTCTTCCTCATTTGTGGATCCTAGCACCATATCCTTGTAACTATGTATTCAGACATAACTACAGGAACCAGGATAATGAAGAGAAACCGTGGAGGTAATGGAAAAGAAATAATCTGAAAGAGAAGAACAGTAGAAAACTGGTTTTAACAAGGGAGATCTACATAGGAGAAGGGTATTATATTTGGCGATTTTAAAATGTGTATAATTTTATTTTAGTATTGAAACCCCAATTCATACTCCCATTTAATTTTATTTTCCCATACAGTGTTAATATATTCATAAAATTAGTTTTAAAATCTGTCAGCAAGTATATCTCATTCATATTTTTTGCTTCTGTTAGCTTACCTTTTTTTCTCTTTTTTTTCCTGGTTTATTATAATTTATTTTTTTTTCTTTTTAAAACAAGTAGTTCTCTGTTTTATATTAGATATTGCACTGGCTATATCATTTAGTATTTATATTTATGAGTTTGAAAGGAGGCTTATTTTTATTCCAGCAGTCAAATTAGTTCATAGGTAATCTTCATAGCTTTGGGCATCCCTTTTTATTTCCTTGAGATTTGTGTAGAACTATTTTTCCTTTAGGTATTAAAAATGATTTTAAATGTGTTGTGTTTCTCTCCTACTTTCCCCTCAGACCCCCCTGCTCTTTTCTTGACCTTAGAGAATATCTTCATATAAGTGCTTCAACTTATATTCAGCTACACATGCAGGAAGGGTCCTGGGCATGTCTGGAGTTTCTTCACTCCATAGTACCATTTCCAGTATTTTTCTCATAAAATTTAGTGTTTAATAATAAAACTACTGGTCTCACTCCTTAGCTCAGGGTAAGTATGAACTTTACTACATCCCAGAAAATGTGTCTAGGATGAACACAAAGGTAATAGAGCCATCTGACACTTTCATCTTCAATCTGAGATAGCGGCCCTATTGTGCTGGATGTAAAACTGAAAAAATAATTATTATAGCTATCTATGGAAGGACATGCTAACTACTAACAGTTTCTCTGTTTTAATCTGATACATATGTTTCTAAAATTTGAAATACTTTTTCTAATCAATCATTTCAACAAAATTGTTAAAGTTTTATATTTGTTGAACAGAATATTTTTAGTTACAAGTGTCTTTGAAAAAAATCCTTTATAACTAATAGCTCTTTCCAATAGGGAAATGATACTTTTTGCTTTTGTTATTGTAATATACTGAGAAGATAGTTAAGCTTGACATATTTCACTGCTGGACAAAAAAGTAAAATATTCAGGATACTGTTGATATCAATTCTTATTGTTGTTCTATGATCCCATTATTAGAAGTGTAGTGGCAAAAATTAGAACTGTGTCCTTGATTGGGCTAATCATAGAGTCTAGAAATGAAATATTTATGATGAGAACTTTTCCAAAATCAGTTTTGGTATAATATATCTATATTTTATGAAGTAATAGTGAGTGGTTGTCTGTATCTCAAATGTATCAGCTTTATTTACATGTAGTTAAAATATTTTTCATGATCTAGTAAAAAAAACTAATACTGAAAAACAAGAAGAAAAAGTAACGTCCTGATAATTATATTTTACTATTTATCGAGCTGTGGCACCTACGTATTATCTCAATACTAGTCTGGATTGCATTTTGTTTTTGTTTGTTTTGTTGTTGTTGTTGGGTTTTTTTTGAGGCGGGGACGCACAATGCAGATCAAGCTGGCCTTGAACTCTCAGAGATCTGCCTGCCTCTGTCTTCTGAGTGTTGGGATTAAAGGTCTGTTCCACTGTGCCCATTTGGATTCTATTTTGCAGGAGTTTTAGCTTAATGAAGATGTGAATGAATAGATGTTTGAGTAAAGCAGAGCTGTCAGTTACACGGGTAGCCACATTCTCTCAGTTGACTGCTTAAGACAAAAATTAAATAACATCAGTTCTTATCTGGAGATCCATTTTGTGAGTTCTCCTATACATTTGAAGTTTGCCAGCTCCCATGCCCGCAAAGAGAGGAAGGGCCTGGAGGATGTAAAGGGAAGAAGGAGAAAGGGGAGGGGGAGTGGAGATTGAGGGTACTTGGAGCTGGAGGTAAGGACCTTATTATTATTTCCTTTTCTTTGGAGTCCTCTAATATAAAAACTATGTTCATTGTCCTTACATATAACTCTTCTTGTCATTATTTTCAATTAGATTATAGTTCTCATTCAATATATGAGTTTATGATAGTTTGAATTATTTTAAAATACTTACCTACTAGCTTAAAGATACTCCAGATTCCACATAGTACAGACTAAAAATTCTGTGTCTATTGAAATTCTAGCTGTAAAAACTCATAGACTATATGTATACGTAATATGTGCATATATATTCAATCCACAGAGCTTTTGTTAATTCATTTTATGAATAAGTGTATAGCATTAATATATTTGTAAGCTTCAATCGTATGTGAGTTAGCCTGTGTTGGGAAAGAAGAATGAAATGTTGTCAATATTATGTTTGTAATGACCCTCAAATAAATGAAAATGTACAAGGAGTGAGTTCTCTGTGTATGTTTTAGTGAGGGGTTAATTTGATTATCATTTCTACTTCTATGCTTTCTAAACTAACCTTTATGTCTTAGAAACCCAAATGTGATCAGTGACTTCAGCATTCTCTAAATTTCTAAGTGCAAATAGTGAATGAAAGTGTAAATTCTGTTATTTGAATTTCAAGGGAATTATTAGAAACTATGAGATACAAATTTTCTTTTGGTATGTCAGAAATAAATTGAAATAAAATAAAACATTTAATAAGCATTTCAGTATAAAATGGAGATGTATATCCAGTTACAACCCTTAATATTTTTGTACTTTGCAGGTTTTCTGAGTTGCGCTTTGCTCATGGCCAGTTTGGATACTTGACTATCTGCAGCTACATGGCATGTGAGTACAATCAACAAGCGGCTCAGCAGTTTCCTCTTTCCTCTTTTGGTCTTTCTTATTCTTTTGTCTTCTTGCTCTTCCTTTTTCCATGTTTTTATTGACTCCATAAGATTTTCTTCTGTTTTCTAGGATTGACAAAATTGTATTTCTAGCATGTTTTTGCCAGCTATAATGCCTTAGTGCAATTTAGACATGTGTTTCACATACCGTAAATTAAGGAAATGAGAATCACAAATCTCCCACAAACACTATGGTGCTATTTCTTAGGATAAATATTGTGCAGTCTGAAAGTAGGAGAATGTTCAGAAGGGTAAAACAGCCATGATACTTCATTAGAGAATGGTTCTGATGTCACATTAACTTGGGCCAGTACAACCTCAAATTACATGAAATAGTATCCTTAGCAAACAAGAGTTTAAGAATGCGTTTTCAGACCAAGGTTTGAAGACTTACATCTGAGCAGCACTTTCTGCTTAGAAACAGATTCATCAATTAGAAATAATTGTCTAAATAACATTTTATATGGACTTAAGTTTAATGTATGGGAAGTATAATCCCTTGAACTCTTAAAGAACTATACTGATCACTTTAATCTTTGATTACACTTTCCTTTTGATTGTTTAGGACCATACAGTTGGCCCACAAAAACCCAATTTATTTATACTCTTGAGGTCATTTGAGTATCTGTTCCTCAGGGCTCACATGGGCTTGGGAGGAGCCCTTGGCTCCTTTCTTTTACCAGTTCAATCTATGTGAAGATAAGTCAAAGGCCCTATTCAACCATTGCCCCCACCCTTCCCCCAATACCTCCTAGCTCCTGATGTTACCCGAGAGAGTAATGTTTCAATATTTTAAAGTTTGCATTTATTTAATTATTATGCTTCTGAAGACTCAGAAAAAATTTCACTTAAACATTAAGCAAATACTAAAAAATTTTAATAATTCTAAATGTATATATAATCAGCATATTCCACCTTCAAATCATTTTTGTTATTGTCAATTTGCTAAGTTTAACACTGGTAAATGTCATCATTACATTTACTTTTCTATTCAAAATATTGAGATGAACTTGTGAAATTCATTTTGTGGGTATTTTTTCTAGCCATAGCACCAAGAAATTTGACTTATGGGTACCTGTTATTAATTTGTAGCCCTATAGATTTTGTTTAAAGAAAATTTTATAAAGACTTGATGCCATCAGCTATGCATTAGAAAATCAATTACCTTAATTGCTATAAAGTACTATGGGCATGTCAGTTATGAACTGATACATATAATGCATAGGTTTTCTTTCTGTTGCCTTTTATTTTGCTTTTCTTCAAGGTTCTCTTATTACACCAATTTATATTCAAATAAACAGTCTATTCTACAACTTTGTGAGTGATTGGCTGTCCTTATCTTCCTTTTACACAGCAGCAAACCATGTCCAAGTTGGTTACTTGAAGGAAACAAAATAATATTCTCTTTCTACCAGTATAAAAACCAAAAGTAAAATGTCATTTGCAAGGACATGTATTTAATTTTTTCTATTGTTGTTTTTCTACATTGGACATTCTGTTAATAATAATTTGTTCAACTATAGTATATTTGCAAACATAACTGCATGCATATATTTTATAAATCACTATTTAAAGCCAGAATTACACTAAGCAAAAATTGTCACTAAACATCTTAAGTAATTCTAAGCATTTGATACTAATTGCATATGGAAGATTCCTTACTTGTATCCAGGCAAGTTGGTTCAAATATTTGACAAAAATCACAGTTCTTTCCTCTAACAATAAGTGAGTAAAAATACATTTTGTAGGACCACACTATTTTGTTGAAATAACTTTTCTAGACCTTAGAGAGAACAGTAGGAGGCAAGTGTTACTAAGGGAGAATGTGTAAAATGGGGGAGTTAAATGGGAGGTTGAGAGGGAGGGCTATACAAGGAACTATGGGGATAAAAGGGAAGAAGGAACTCAAGAGATGTGAGATCATTGCAAATTTGAATTATCAAGGGAGAGATGGGATAAATGGGTATTCTTTCAATGGGGAGGGTGTGGATGGAGAGTTTCACAGGGAGAGAGAAAGGAGAGATAAATAATACTTAGCTAATATTACCAAAAAAAGAGAGGGAATCCTATTAGTCCAAAACCATACTGAAAAAATTACACATACAGTATCTCTACTTGAGTCCTCAGAGGCTACATAACAAGAAACAGTTTCAGACAGGAGAAACCTTCCTTTGAGTTGTTTTACAGGGTAGTCCAAGAGACTCCCAAAATTACACAGGCTATTGCTACAGCCCTTGAGTGACTCCCAGAACTTGAAGGTAAGACCCTATTGCAGAAGACAGGAAATACTTTGGACCAAATAATTTGAAACATTGGAGCTGGAACTGACCTGAAAGCTACCTCCCCTGAAGGCTAGATCTCACAGCTTTGGTGAACACTACACAAGCTGGTAAGGGAGACTATCAGTGGATGGTTCATCTCCAGCTTCAAGACCTAATAACCACATCAATGACCAGCACAGCAAATGGCATTGGTGCAGTAGTGGCATTTTTATCTTGAGGGTAATCAACATTACATAATCGGACTTAAAGCCCACTCAATAGGAGGAAACTCATATGTGGTACTGTAAACCTAGCCAAATATACATAGTAGGAAATGTCATAGATCTTAAAGAAAACCCCAAGGCTTTCATATCCCTACACAAATGGAATTTCTTACTAAGTTCAAAATATGGATCCTTAAATTACAGGCAAGTATCCCAGTTACCACCCATCGGAGAATCTTCCTTTTCAATAGACAGGAATTATTACAGAGTTCCACAACTGGCCATATACAGAGATTGTCTGTGAATTCCCCAAGCCTTACTGACACATCTATGATGCAACCTCTACACCAAAGGCTCATGGAACATATAACAAGGGGTAATGAAGACATTAAATGCATCTTTCAGTTCTCATCAATGAAGCACCCTCATGCAACAGAGGACCAGGAACAGAAAAGATCACAAATATCCAAAACATAGAGAATAAAAGTCTCCAGAGTGTGGGTCTTTGGACAGAATTCCTATATTAAAATCCACTCACCTGGGAGCCAAGTACCATTGTGGGGGAAGGGGAGAAAAATTATAACAGCAGTGAGGTGGTGCATGACCATATACAGAGTACGACAGGTTCCTGGGACACTTCTCATATGAACTTACACAATGATGTCAGATTTCACAAGGCCCATCCAAACTCAAGTAGACAAAAACCCAGCACAGAACTGTGGAAATGGACAGCAGGCCCACATCTTAGCTGAAGAAGAATTATTGGCAGCTGATTACTGGTTGGTAAGGAAGAGCTGATTTTCTTAAATGAAGGCTGAGCTGATTTTCTTAAAGGAAGGCTGACTCCCTCCAGATAGCCTGACTAGACCTCAGTAGATGAACTTGCCCTGAGGGAGACCTAGGGACACCAATGTGTCACCATAGATCTTAACAACTGACAGAATATATGAATATGTGGATTCCAGTGGGGGTGGGGGCTATGTGCAGGTACCAGTGGGGAAGGATGTATAAAGTTGATTAAGAAACTGGAGAGATGGCTCAGCAGTTAAGAGTACTGACTGCTCTTGCAGAGGACCCGGGTTCAATTCCCAACACCCACATGACAGCTACAAACTGTCCTTAACTCCAGTTCCAGGGGAATCCAAAGCCCTCTTCTGACCTCCGCAGCTTTGCATGGCATGGGTGCACTCACATACATGAAGGCAATACACTCATACACATAAAATAAAAATAATAAATAAAGTTGATTAAGATGTCCTGTATGAAATACACAAAAAATCAATAAAAATAAAATAAAATAATTTTTCTAATAAATGAGATTCAATTTAAATAAAAATACTAATAAAGTGAATGCATATTTGCATTTATAAGTTTAAAACTTATAAATGTAGCTTTCCCAAGTAACAATGGGAAAGATACATATTTATTTCATGAAAAGAAATAATAGGGGAGGTTGGTGTACATTCAATGTTAAATATATGAGGAGTGCTCAAATACTGATTTAAACAACTGTAGTTCTTCTAAAGGAAACTTTCTATAAACTTACTGTGAGAATAGTGTTTGGGATGAGAACTATCCGAATGGAGTTCTACATGACACATTTCTGTCTGTGGGATATCATACATTATTCTTACAATCAAGAGCTTTGGTTCTCGCATTTCTCAAGTAATAAGTTCTGAGTAACCACTAAGAAAACACATTGAATATGTGTATCCAAGAGGTAAATGCTAAAATGTTATTATCAATAATATTGATATTTAAAATTTTTGTTGTAGTGTGTCGGGATGAGAAAGCTTTTATTTCCCTTAAAATACAAACATAAAGCAATGTAGTTGAGAGAAACTTAAGGTTTTTTTATTTTTATGTTTTTTGTTGCTCTTGCTATTTCCACCCTTAAAAGAAAAACACCAAAAATATATATATTCATTATGAAAGTTCTCAGTAACTGTTGGGGTGTCTAAGTGTCTCTTCAAATGCAGCAGTTTTATCATTTAGCTTCTTCCTACTCCCCAAAGAGCACCTTCCAGAAAGGAGAAATAGAGTGCATCGTAAAGATACATATTCCATTTAACTCAAATGACTAGAAGTCAGGCAGACACTTTTTAACTTGCCTTCATTTGTGAAGAATTAGTGATGTTTCCATCACCATGTGATTAAGTGCACCACTATTATTCCTAAAATATGGCTCAGTGTTTTAGTCAAATTCATCTGACTTGGAAATAATAAGTAGTAAAATAATAAAATAAAAATCACAAAATATAAAGTATTTCTGACCCTGTGTAGAATAAATTTGATTCCTACCTTGAATCTTTTGTTCAACTAAATATTTATACCTGTAAAGATTAATTATTTTAGTGATAGTGTTCAACAGACAGATCAGTCTTTTATCACAGTGTGGTCAAACGGGTAAAGTAATATTAAGACTTATAATTTATATAGTCTATGATTGAAATGCTATCTATACTATCACTATTAATTTAATTTGGATCAATCAATAAAGAAAACAATCTTATTCTACAAAAAAGTCAATAGGTGCCCAAGTTTTTCACATGTCTTTTTTTTCAGAGAGATAATAATGTTGTACTCTACTTCAAATGCAGAACTTAGAAACCTGTGGACTATGGCATTCTACAAAATTTGTTGTATGGAACATACCGAAAAGTGCATCTATTTGTTATTTAGCTGCACTTATGGGATGAAGTTCCAGGCTGTCTTAGATTCAAACTGTGGTAGATACATATCCACATATACATATCCATGTCCCGAATCATGGATTTTCTATATGAGTTGCACACATAAAACTTGAATGCACTGGAAAATTAACAAAATCCAGAACAATACAAAATATTGATCACAGCATTCGGGCAACAAGTGTTCCATCTTCATTCATAGAAAGGGACAAATCTGGAAAAATCTCTTCACATATCATTATAGCCCACAGCAGCAATTTGGTATCTCTTGGCAACTTGGCTCATTGCCAACATTCTTTATTGAAACAAGCAGAAGTCACTAGACAAGAGAGGTTAAATGAAGGACTGTCTAAATCAGGGTGGCCTTCGGGCATCTCTGTGGTGGATTGTCTTGATTGCCTTAATTGGTATGGAAGGGCAAGCCTGAAGGTGGGAGGCACCATTGCATGGTTTGGGACCCTGGAATGTAGGAGTAGAGGAAAGGAGTTTAGCAGGAACCCTACAAACATTCCTTCTCTCCTGCTCTCTTGCCTGTGGCTATGGTGTCACCAGTTACCTCAGGATCCTGCCACTGGACCTTCCCTCTAATGACATACTAGAGTGTACTCAGAAAACGTGAGCTAAAAGAAGCCCCTTTTCACCTGTTGCTTGTGGTCAGACTCTTTTATTACATCTGGATTTGAAATTCCTTCAAATAAACTATTTGCACATGATTCTACCTATAAAAGAAAAAAATTAGAATGCCTATAACTATTTATTTCCAACAGATAAGTATGGGGGTTTTCCTGTGAATTGCTTTTTTATTTCTTTCTATTTTTAGTAGAGAATGTCATGAAAAATATATAAACACACACATACATATTACTTATTTTAATAATCTTACACTTACATAGTCATTTCTAACTGTATGGCAGTTTCCACACCAATAATAAATACAATAATAAGAAAAATATTTCATGCTGGAGAAAAGTAGAGTTAAGGTGAGAAAGTAAAGCAAAAAGTCCACATATCAGATGTGGAAAGTAGATATTTCTGTTAGGCCTATTGCCCTTGTAAAGACAAACAATGTGGGTGACAGATCCAATTAACACATTGAAAAATATTTCATCCACTGAGGTTGAGGTGTTATTGTGATATCCAAGGTGAACATAACAAAAGACAGTTATTTTCAACTTTGGTTTATCCATCAGATTTCAAATTTTTTTTTTTAAATAAAAACACAGCATGTATTTTTAAAAACCAAAGTAGCCCAGCTTCCCTTTCAATTTGCTACTTCTAGGGTGTCCTAGCAGGAATGGTGCCTTTTTCCTGGCAAGACCAAATCCCAAGAGGGATCACTCATCTACCTTTTAAACACAAATAACTGATGATAGATGAGTTACTTGAGAATGTAAAATATTCTACTGTAGATTAATTTTCTTTCCTTTTATCTAAATTCAGTGTGTCAATGGCTTCCTCTATTTTCCTGTCGTGTTATCCCTGTTTCTAATTTGTTAAATAATGCAAGCCATCATTTTAATAAAATAACATTAAATTAGAAGTGACTGGAAGTACACAGGTACACACAGTCTCCAATAATACTCCCAGCCATGTGTAATTCCAGACAAGATGGGCTTTTCTCATCTTAAAAGCATTAGCTTATAAAACTAAAAGTAAAGTTTATCTGTATTCTTAAAAAGTGTCTAAATTCCATTTAGCAGGGGTAGATAAACAGAATGCTTTCCAATTTCTTAAATTCATAAATCTCTATGCTAATATTATATCTTCTTTTCTTTATTGTCTAAATCTAAAATTACCTGACATAAACATAATCTCCACAAAAGGTTAAAATATGTCAGGGCTTCTAAGCTGAATATTGTGTTAACAGTTATTGTTGAAGTATTTAAATGCCTGTTTAGCATTATGATCCCAAACCAGGAATGAGTGAGGGTGAGAGCATCTTTGTGTTCCAGTTGAAGCTAAATAACTTTGCCAAATGAACTCTCTGAGGCAGGTGTCCCTGCGTAAGAGCTATCAGGAAGAGCGATCAGTTGCTCTCAGCTTTGGAGATATATTGCTGTACAGCCAATGGCAATTTCCTTTTTCACAATTGTCTGTTGCTTTGGTAAATGAAACTTAGAAAAAGACAATGTTTCCCTTTTCCTTCTGTTTCAGTTCTTGCTGCACATTGAAAATAATTTATCTGGCTAGTTCTTACTTACCCTCTGGATTGTGCACACAAAAGCACAATTCTCATCTCAAAAGAGATAAGAGCTTATTCTGATTCTAAAAAGGAGTGACCAGGGCCTAAGAACACAGATTCAGGTTACTCTAAATTCCATGTTCCAACGCAGTAACAGTTTCATGAAGCTTTTATAGTAACAAAACAAAGAAAGCCATAAATCAAGACACCTCAAATATTGGTGGAAACTTTTTTTTAATTTATTTATTTTTATTTTTTATTTATGTCTGTTTTGCTGGCATATATGCAAGTGCACCACATGCATGCGGTATAAGCAAAGACCAGACATGGTGCTGTATCCCCTGGAACTGGAGTTATATAGGGTTGTAAGATGCCATGTGAGTGCTGGGAACCAAATCTGAGTCCTATGCAAGAGCAGGAAGTGCTCTTAACCACTGAGCTATCTCTCTAGCCCCCTTACCACTGTATGTTCATAAGAACATTTATCCATAAAAAATTTGCCTTAAAAAATTAATAAATGCTGGGCGTGGTGGAGCATGCCTTTAATCCCAGCAGAAGCAGGCAGATCTCCATGAGTTCAAGGCCCACCTGGTCTACATAGCAAGTTACAGGCCAGCTGGGGCTACAGGAAAACCCACTGTGCTGTCAGCAGCCCCCATCCATTCCCCCCTATGCCCTTCTGGTAAATCTAGTCAGCCAGAGGTCCCTGTTCCAGGAGGATCAGCTGTTCCTTATCAATGGCAGTCCATTGTCAGTATTCCTTTGGATAGAATTGGGGTCTGCTGTTCATGTTTCCAATAGTATGATGGGTTACTGTCTGGTAGAGCCTTGTAGCAGGTATAGTAAAAGAACTCTGAACCATAGGCCTCAGATGCTCTCAGATGACACTCAGCCTTTTGGTTGGTAGAAATTTGTAGTCTGCTAAATTAATACATTCCCAAAGTTCTTTTTTTTGGTTGTTTGTTTGTTTGGTTGGTTGGTTGGTTTTTTTCTTTTCGTTTCGTTTCTTTTTAATTCTGTTAGTTATAGGACATTACTTCAGGAACAGAAGTGAAAAAGGAGTGACTATTTAGGAGACTAAAGATGGCCAAAGATAAATGGTAAATGGTAATTATGCTTTGGACGTGCAACATTTCAGACTGAAATGAAGTTCACGGACTGAAGTTCTAATGACTTGATCAGCCTTTGCAGAGAGGTCATTTTTAAGATGCAGGTTTTTCTTTTAGGAACTTTCACTTAAGACTTAGGACTGAGTTTCACAATCTACAGTCTATGAAAGTATATTTTGTGTGGAAGAGTAAGTACGTTCCATTATTGCTCAAAAACTTTTTTTTCCTTTTTTGTTGTGATTTTAACCATTGGCATCCTAGAACTCAAACATAATCAAGGGTCTGAGGAGATGGTTCAGCAGTTACGAGCACTGACTACTCTCCCAGAGGATCCTAGTTTGGTCTCCAGCACCTACATGAGAGACAACTGTTTCTAATTCAGTACCAGGTGAACTGATACCTTCTTTTGGGCTCCATGCATACTGCATGGACGTGGTGCTCTTACATGTATGCAGGCAAAATACTCATACACATAAAATGCAAATAAGCAAATTTTAAAACATAGTTCAAATTCTAAAAGTATTTTCCCCACTGTGCTTCTCCTTCTTGAGTGACAAAGTAGGAACCTGGTGGTTTTACATTTGTAAAAAAGGCTTAACAACTGAGATTTCTACAGCTCACTGTGCCTTTTAAAGTCAAAATTTTTGAGTGACATGTCATGAGCTTATATTTTGTGCTGATTTCTAAGTTTATCCCTGTTCTGTCTAAATTTGAAGAGAACTCTTGGTTCACATGATTCTGGTTCTATTATATCCCAAAAATCATTATTTGAGAAGTAATTTTACTCAGAATTTCATAAAATATATCTTTATCTGTATTCACACTTCCTAAACAGGATTTTCAACCATAAAATGATAGACACAAGTACTACAGTTTTATGTGTCTATCCAATCATAGTATTTTATTTGCTGAAACCTATTAACAAAGCACTTTCTAGATGATGTTCCTGTATCAGTGAACAAAGCAGAAAAATCTATATTCTAGAGGAACTTAAATTTTAAGAAAGACAGGCAGTGAATAAAAAATTAAAAACAACTTGTCTGCTGAGTGTGGTGGTGCATGTCTTTAATCCTAGCACTCAGGAAGCAGAGGCTGGTACATCTCTGTGAGATCAAGGCCTGCTGGGTTTACACAGCATGTTCTAGGCCAGCTGTGGCTAAGACTGTCTCAAAAGCATACAAAGAAACAAGTAAACAAATCAACTTGTCTATTACATAGGAAGAAGAATGATGTTAAGGAGAAATGAGTATTGATTGGTGTGTATTATTGTAGTACAGCTGTATTTGTATCAATACAGACATTTTGCTCCATATTTCTACAAGAAGGTCACATTTGGTAAGAACTTAATCCAGAAGACTCAGGTCTTAGAACAGACAATGCAATGTCTATGGGTTAGAAATGTCATTATGTTTGACACATTGAAAAGTGATGAACATAGCTGAAGTGGAATGAGTCAGGGACAAAACATAAGAAAAAATGGAGGAACCTAGAAAGCATTTTAAAGTATGTTGTTACTTTGGGGTTGAGAGAAGTCTTTGCAAATATTTAAGCAAAGACAAAACTCTAAATCATTGTCAAACTATTGTACCACCTGTTCTACTGAGAACAAGCAAGGTTTTTTTTATATATATATAAAAGAAAGGGGCATTTTAAACATCATTCTAATAAGTATTTTTTTGCTTCTCAAATGCAGTATGAATCATGGAACCCAACATAAATATGATAAAGTAATATAACTGTATGCATCTATGATTGCAATTAAATGATATCTATCTGTATACGTGAAACATTGCTTTTACTCTAAAACACCAGCAGGTAAAGGCCAGATACATGGAGCAAGGAGGCATTAGCTAAACTTATGACCTGAGTTCTACCTCCTGATCCCAGAAGGTGAAAGGAGTAAGGCAGCACCTGGAAATTGTCCTCTGACTTCACACACATGCAACGTCATGTGGATGCACACAGCCACAGCCCCATACCCAGCTCTGCCTTACACACAAATGTACACAAATAGATAAATAACATATAATAAAAATAAGCACTTATATTATAGTCCAACTTAATTCAACAAATGCACTGAAAGAACAGTATAGCATATTGGGTGCTTTGTGCTATTATCTTATTCTATATATATATATAGATCATCTATCTATCTATCATCTGATAGGTAGAGAGTGGGAGAAAGCAAGCGGATGGATGGAGGCACCGAGGCATAGATGGAATTCTCAGCGGGATACAGCTTTATTTCTCACGGGGCACCTTTCCCTCAGAGAAATGAAAGATGTCAGGGAAAGGAAGGGAAGGGAAGGGAAGGGAAGGGAAGGGAAAAGAACGATGTCAGGGAAGGGAAAGATGGCAGAGAAATATGTCCGCCCACGGGTTGTGAGCTGGGACTTTATATATGGGGGCTTTAGGGTGTGGAAGGGGGAATGTTTGGGGGAGAAATTAGGGAGGGAGAAGCAGGTAGGATTAGGGTCTGGAAGTGTTTACTTTTTCCCTCTTAAGATAAGAGGAAATCTGCTTATCTTATCTTTGGAGGTCAGAGGAAAGGCAGGCTGCTTCTCAGCAGAGTTTGTTTCCCTTGACTTCAAAGGTCAAGGTGAGGTCCCTGTTGGGGAGAGTGGGAACTGCTGTTGTTTGGAACCCTAACATTCCAGCTTTTGTGTTATAGGATAGGGGGCGTCGTTGTCATCTTGCTACTTCCTGCTGGACAGGGTCGACGTGGGGGCTAGGCTGGTTTAGGGGTCCACTAGGCAGCAGGGGTTGTCTCTCCATGCATCTGAACAGGGTCCTCAATGGTTGACAGGTGTTTGTATACATGTGAAGGGAAGGAAAGTAACAACTGATTAAAATTAGTATGCGTTAGTTTTCGGATCTGGTTCTGAAAATATCTGACAAGGCAAGGAGCAATGGTTAGCACCAAAGTGATAGAAAGCAGAGGGCCCAATAAGGGCAGAAGCCAAGGAGTTAGTCCTGTAAAAGTGTCCCATTGAGATGACTGTTGGTACTGGGAATTTTTAAGTGAAAGATTTTTTGCTACCTGTTTGAGTCGTTCTATATCATGTTCAACCTTACCGGATTGGTTGATAAAATAACAGCATTCGGCACCCAGAAAAATACAGGTTCCCCCTTTTTCTGCAGTTAATAGATCCAGGGCTCGCCTGTTCTGGAGTGCAACTTCAGCTAGGGAGGATAATTGTTGTTGTAGGAACTGGATTG
>NW_008337147.1:12390576-12391796 GCF_000622305.1 Nannospalax galili
GAAAAACTTTACCAGTGTAGGAAGGGAGAACTGACCATGAAGCACCAGTGTCAATAATGAAATTAATAATCTTACCCACCACCACAGCTGAAACCCTGGTCTCCTCCATTGTGATAGTCATAGAAGCGGTGGGGGCTGAGAAGCCAAGGTGTCATCAGTCTTTAGCTGCCAGGCCTAGAAGGTCATTCACTGAACCCTGTAAATGAGGCTGGGTCTGGGAGGTGAGTGGCCTTCCGTGGCGTTGCAAAGAAGGACAATCAACTCTCCAGTGACCTTGTTGCCCACAGGAAGGACAGGGTCCAGGTGGTGGCCATGGGTTAGGGCATTGTCTTACCCAATGTCCAGTCACTCCGTACTTGAAGCAGGGTCCTGCAGATGTCATTGGGCCTCATTGGTGTTCGAAGTGTTCTTGGGAGGAGCCCTTAGGACTGCAGCCATAAGCTGGTATTTTTGCTTGGACAGGGTAAGCTTGTCTGCCTTCTCCTATTCCTCTCGGTTATAAAATACTTTAAATGCCATGTAAAACAGATCTCTCATGGGGGTTTCAGGTCCCTTGTCTAAGCACCTAAGTTTCCTTCTAATATCTGGAGCTGATTGTAAGATAAAGTGGTGGTGAAGCATAAGCTGTCCCTCTGCAGACTCTGGGTCATACTTGGTATATTGGACAAGAGCATCAGTGAGTCTGTCCATAAACTGAGCTGGGGTTTCAGTAGAGCCCTGAGTAATCAATCTAAGCTTTTCAAAGTTAACTACCTTAGGCGAAGCTCTCTGAAGACCTGTCAGGAGGTAAGTGATCATGTGGTCCCTGGCTGCTCTCACTGGGGAAGGTCCTATTTGACCTCCTGGTGGGAGTTGGTAATACCACCCAGGGTCCTGAAGGGGAAATGCCTTACTGCCAATAGGGTGAGCTTTGTTAGTAGAATGAAGTTCATTAGCATATTCCTGTGCTTCTGTCAAGGCCCTATGTCTCTTATCAGGGGTGAGGGTAGACTGGAGAATCATGAAGAGATCATGCCAGGTTAGATCATAGCTGCGAGTAATATATTTAAACTCTTGTATGAAGTGAGTAGGATTAGTGGAAAAGGAACCTATTTTATGCTCTAGTTGAGAAAGATATCCAAGAGAGAAAGGCACATGGACTTTGACAATCCCATCCATGCCTGCCACTTCCCTGCGGGGAAAAATGCCATGGAAAGGGGGCTGAGACTGGGTGTGGGAAC
>NW_008337147.1:12392197-12416293 GCF_000622305.1 Nannospalax galili
AAGGTAGGGAGAAGATAGAAGAGAGGGATTTTGAGGTTGAGAAGGGAGGGGAGTTGGGCTGGCCCCTGGACTGGAAGGCAAGGGAGGGTATAGTGATAGGTGGGAAGGACTTGGTTGTACCTCAGGCTCAGGAGCAGGGGGGTCTTGGGGCTGGGTTCTGATAGGGGGCAGGTTATCAGCTATGGAAGGATCAAAAGCAAGTCAGAGGGGTAGGGAGGAGGGAGAGTGGCAGATGCCCCTGGAGTTTCAGGACCTGGTGAGACTGCCTTAGCCAGGAGGACCTGGTGGGAAGAACATTTGACACAGAGGGAGGGATTAGCATGGAGATCAAGAAAGGCGTGGATGTAGGGTAGCTCAGACTGTTTGCCGTTATGCTGGCAGAAGTTTTCCAAATCTTTTAAAATATTGAGGTCTAAGGTTCCAGTGTTTTGCCAAACAGAGGTATTATTTAGTTTGTACTGAGGCCAGGAAGTGGAGCACAAGAATTTTAGGCATTTTGATCTGACAGTGTGAGATAATCCTAGCTTCTTTAAGGATTTAAGAAGGCAGGCCAAAGGCATGAGACCCTGGAGTGTTTGGTTCCCATAGCAACAGATTAGGTGGAAAGCAAAAGAAGAGTTAAAGACCTCAGCTGGTGGGTGGGGGAACAAAGAGGATCTTTTTGCCCTGAGGGGACAGAGGTGGCATCAGCACAGGAGGGAATAAGCTTACAGAGAAGAGAGAGAGAAAGAGAGTGAGAGAGAGAAAGAGAAAGAGAGAGAAAGAGGGAGAGTGAGAGAGAGAGAGAGAAAGCAGGAAGAGAAAGGTTTGGCTTAGGTCATGTAAAAAAGAGAACGGGAAGAATCAGGCAACAAAAGAAAAGCGTCCTTTTTTTATATTGGTGATTCGAGTTAAATTCCCGAACCCCAGGGCAGCGTCCTGCAATCACTGGGTGGGGGGGATATGAGTTGTGCGTGTCCCCACCAGTGACCACAGCGTCCAATAGTCAAAGGCAGGGCTGAACCTCCCACACACCGGTGTGATTTCGAGCAAGTAAAAATGAGTTAGGAGAGGTTCTGTAATGTGGTGCGTGACCAGCCAGTAGGAGAGTGGGCCCGGAGGCCGAGATGGACCGGGAGTGGAGAAGAATGGAGAGGCCTAGATGAAGCTCAGAGTAGCCAGAAAACAGAGGGAGAGGAGAGAGAGAGAGGGAGAGAGAGAGAAAGAGAGAGAGAGAGGGAGAAAGAGAGAAGATGAGATGTTAGGGGAAGGCAAAAGATGGCAGGAGTGAGGAAGGGAAGGGAGCTACGGGAGGGAAAAGGATTTGAGTGTGACAGGGAGGCAGGTCTGACTCCCAGGTGGGCGTGGACAGACACAGTAACTGTGCCCAGCAGTTCAACAGTCGCAGAAACCAGTGCTGTCCAGTGGCCGTGAGTGAGGTCCGGGAGTGACCAAATTTGATTGGAAAGGAGATGAAAAGAGAACTGGCAGAGAGTAGTGAAGGGGAAATGGGAGAGAGAGAGAGAGAGAGAGCTGAAAGGAATGGGAGAGGGGAGAGAGATAGAGGGTGGAAGTGTACCTTAATGCCAAATCAGTGGTGTTTGCAGAGGCCAGTAACAACAAGCGAGTCTGAAAGTTTTATGTATGAGGTCCCTTGAAGTAAGAGCCAGGTTTTGGCACCATCTGATAGGTAGGAATGTTGGAGAAAGAGAGGGCGGGCGGCACGGATGGAGGAAGGCACCGAGGCACAGATGGAATTCTCAGCGGGATACAGCTTTATTTCACACAGGTCACCTTTCTCTCAGGGAAGGGAAAGATGTCAGGGAAGGGAAGGGAAGGGACGGGAAGGACGTCCACGCAGGGAAAGATGGCCACCCGCGGGTTGTGAGCTGGGACTTTATATATGGGGGCTTTAGGGTGTGGAAGGGGGGAATGTTTGGGGGAGAAATCAGGGAGAGGGAAGCAGGAAAAGCAGGTAGGATTAGGGTCTGGAAGTGTTTCCTTTTTCCCTCTTAAGATAAGAGGAAAGCTTGTTGTGATAAACAGCTTCTAAAATCTCTGGTTAACAGGTAGAATCTGCTTATCTTATCTTTGGAGATCAGAGGAGAGGCGGGTTGCTTCTCAGCAGAGTTTGTTTTCCTTGACTCCAAAGGTCAAGGTAAGGTCCCTGTTGGGGAGGGGGGAAACTGCTTAAGAGAAAAGCTGTTGTGATAAACAGCTTCTAAAATCTCTGGTTAACAGGTAGAATCTGCTTATCTTGTCTTTGGAGATCAGAGGAAAGGCAGGCTGCTTTTCAGCAGAGTTTGTTTCCCTTGACTTCAAAGGTCAAGGTGAGGTCCCTGTTGGGGAGAGCGGGAACTGCTGCTGTTTGGAACCCTAACATCATCTATCTATCATCTATCAATGTATTGTCTATCACTTAATTATCTATCTTTCTTTATCATCTATCTACTTGATATAAAAGCAATCAATTCTGGGGGGCTAGAAAGAAGGTTCAGAAGATAAGAGCACTGGCTGCTCTGGCAGAAGACCTGAGTTCAACCAACATCGTAGCTAACAATCATCCTTAACTCCAATTCCAGGAGCTCTTATGTCCCCCTCTTACAGCCTTCACAGACACTGCACAACATGAATGCACTTACATATATCCAGACATAGCACAAATACACAGAAAAGAAAAATAAATAAATTTAAAAAGCAATCAATCTAATTTTCAATGCAGAATTATTCACTATTTCTGTTCTAGAATTATATTGTTTTGACAAGTAGTATATCATAATGTTAGAAACCAAATTAACATATATAACAGTTTTTTTCATTGATCTGTATTATGGTTAAAATGTTTGCTCTTTTCAAAAACATATTGCAATTTGTTATAATCATAATGTTATAATTGGCAGTGTAATGGTATAGAGAATTGGGGACTTTGACAATCAATTCATTAGATCACCAAACTCACAGGTGATTTTGTGTTAATAAAGAGCACTGGGAGTAGCTCTTTCTCCTGGCTCTCCTGCTCTTCTTCCAAGTGCAGTTGTTTCCAGTATGTGCAGGATTCACCACTGAAAGTGGTATCTTGGGAACAGGGAGCATGCTCTCAATAGACTTCAAACCTACATCTGCCAGTATATAACTATATGTCACTCTCTTAGGGTGGTGAAATTCAGATTAATATAGCTGAATTTTTGGAACACAAAGACTTCAGTCCCAGATAATTGCAGGCAACCGGAAGGCTCCTCTTTTATCTCCCCCATTCTCCTTCCTTATCTTTGGGTTTTTTAGGGTCAATAGTTCTTAGCAGTCCTTCAAAGTTCTTGACCACCATCCAAAGGCTTTCATTACCATTTGCATTGCAAGGGCTTTTAGCAACTTTTCAATGGCTTTTATTCTCTATCACACTATAGTTGGTCTTTTGTGCTTCTATACAAATTTTAATTTTTTTCTATGTAGTGAAGAACAGTCTTCAGGCTGGGTGTGGTGGTGCATGTCTTGAAGTCTAGCATTCAGGAGGCAGTTGCAAGCCTTCTCTGTGAGATTGAGGCTAGCCTGATATGCATAGATAGTTCTAGGCCAGGTGGGGCTAAAGAGAGACCTTGTCTCAACAAGCAAACAACAAGAAAAAAACAATGGTTTTCAAATTTTGATTAGGATTACATTGAATTTTTAGATTTATTTTGGTAGTATTGGCATTTTCACAACATTGATGCTTCTGATCCAAGAACATGGGAAAGTCTTTCCATCTTCTAGTATCATCCATCCTCGGTTTCCTTCAATGTCTTATTGGTTTTTTTTTTAGAGTTCTTGCATTTCCCTGGATGATTTATTCTTAGATGTTTTGTTTTATTTATGTCTATTATAAATGGAATTGTTTCCCTGATTTCTTTCTCAGCATGTCTTCCTTTAGATATAGAAAGGCTGTTGATTTTGGGGATTTATTTTTGCATTTTGCAACTTTCCTGAAAGTGTTTATGAGCTCTAAGTGATTTTGGGTGGAGTGTTAGGGTCTCTCCTGTATAAAATCAAAGCACTGGTGGAAAGGAATACTTTAACTTTATTTTCTGTTTGTAACAGTTTTACTCTCTGATCTTATTTTTCTAGATAAAGCTTCACTTCACTTGCTGTATTGAATAGTATTGGAGAGAACTGATATCTTTGTTTTGCTTTTCAACAGAGAGGGAATGCTTTGGGTTTGTCTCTGTTAAACATCATGCTGGCTGCAGGTTCTTTATATATAGCTTTTATTATGTTGAGGTATGCTCTCTTCCATTCCTAGCCTTGTCATAAAGGATCTTGGCTTTTTTAAAGACCTTTTCCACAGCTATTGGAAGGTCATGTGATTCCTGGTTTTAATTCCATTCATGTGATTGATTTTATTTATTAATTTAGGTCTGTTGCACCATGCTTGAATTGATGGATGCAATTTTCTTTTGTGTGTTTCTTATATTGTTTTGGTATCAGGGTGATACTGGTTGCATGGAAAGCGTTTGGCAACATTTGTTCATTGACTATTCTGTATAATAGTTTGAAAAGCACTCACATAAATTCATCTTTAAAAGTCTAGTAATTTCTGTAGTAAATTCATCTCATTTGGGGCTTTTTATGGTTGAAAAGATTTTTATTAGTGTTTTAGTTTCATTGCTGGTTATAGGTCTGTTGGGTAGGCATTTCCTCTGAGGAAACTAGAACTGAACCCCCTAGAGACAGACCCTGAGAAATGCTGAGCACACTAGAAAAAGGTGGAGGGTTATTCGTTATTTTGGACCATGCTCATGGTATGAATCTCAAATATGGGAGAGAAAGAACCCACAAAAGTTCATGTCTTTGTAAGTGACTCTCTAAACTTTATTGGCAAGCCCAAATAAATATTCTTGTCCCCATTGTGATGGTTTAGTTAGAACTGCACACTCTGGAATCCCAGATAGCATGCATGGGTCTCTCAGGGGCTAATTTGGTGTGACAAAGTGTTTAGATTTACTTAACTATTTAATTTTCATATATCATATCCACATAAGCATTCATTTCTTTTAGATTTTCCATTTTATTCAAATATAGACTTTTAAAGATACAGCCTCATGATTTTGTAAATTTCATTGTTATTTATTTTAATATATCACTTTTCATCTCCAAATTGATTAATGTGGCTATTTTTTTCTTTTCTTATGTTTTTATTTTGGGGGGTTTTGTTTGCTTATTTTGAGATAGGGTCTTCTTTTAGCCCCAGCTGGCATGAGATTATGTACCCCAGAGTAGCCTTGATATCACAGAAACATGCCTCCCACTTTCTTCACAGTATTGGGATTAAAGGCATGCGTCACTGTGCCAAAATTTCTTCTATTTCTTTTGATTAGGGAATTCATATCTGGTACTGTAAACCCAGTCAAAAGAATCATGAGTGGACTGTCTTAGATCCTAGGGGCCAACTTAATACTGTTGTCTAGCTAAATTAATGTGGCACTAAACTGCCTTCTAAATATTTATATTTATTCCCATAGATGAATTTCACACCCAGCATTTAATCAGAGAAGCTTCTGCTTACAATGATCACCAGCTAATGCAGAGATTCCTGAATGCTGAGGGAGCTGATAATATGTAAAAGCTGAGTGTCCAGCCTAAAACATGACACCTACATCTCTTCCTATGGGCTCAGGGAACATCACTTATAGGAAATCAAGCTGTTTAATTTGGGAGTCTTCTATCTTAAGATCCCTACTAATTTATACGTCCTGTTCCAATCAATATGAGCTTTAAAATTTAGTTTAATTCTCCTCATTAGAATATATATGGGTCTGAAATTTTTTTATCTTAAGATCCCTACTCAATTTATATCTATTCCAATCAATATGAGTTTTACAATTTAGTTTAATTCTCCTTGTTAAAATATATATGGGTCTGAAATTTTTCTCTACCTTTAAGTGAAAATTTAAGCTTGTCATTTTATTTTTTTCTGAAAAAAATCACAAATCTTGGAAGCACAGCACAATGTGCAGCAAGAGGTTCATATTTGCATATATTTAATTTGTCCTTGAAAACTCACCTTGGTATGGCAGAGGCAGGCCATCACGGATGTTATATGAACAGTGAGATTTCTACAAGTAAGAAAGTTGAAAGTTGTAAAAAGTTACAATAGTCTAAGTGTGGCAGTAGTAAACCTGTTTAAATTTGTCCTTGGTAGGTAAAATTTTAAAACATTTTTACTAACTGTGGTAATACTGAATTATACAAACATCTTTTAAAAGTTCTCCTTGGACAAAATTAACACTATCTATTCAATAATTTGAAAGATTATGTAAAATTATCTCCCAGCAATATTCATAAATTTTTCAATACTATCTTAACTTCTTGAAAATTTTACTATCAATATGATCGTATTGAATAGGGGAGAAAGAGGATCCCCTAGAGGGTTCTTAGGCTCAATCATAAAAGAATTTAAGAATGGATCCAAATTGATGATTTTAGGACAATTTTATTAGAGTTTTAAGAAAAATCTCCAGGGCAGGCAGGCTGGTAATCATCTGCTTTGAGAGGAGAATGGTAGGGAGAAGAAAAGAGGCTGCCTAGAACTCAGTGGATGAACATGTACTGAGGGATAGGTTAAGACACTAAACTCCAGTTTCCTGTTGTGACTTCCCTCAGTGATGACCTTAACACAAATGATAAGAATGCTTGAAATCAGGGGTGGGGGCTATTGGAGGTTGTTAATGGAGAAGGGGGTAGGGTACAACGATGATTAAAATGTTCTGTAGTGAAAGAGCATCACCTGGAGGGTTCTTAGTCTCATTCATAAAGGAATTGAAATGGCCCCAAACAGAACCTTTAGGAAACATTTATTAGAATTTTAAGGGAAATTATCAGGGCAAACAAGCTCTTAATCTGACTAGCTGCCTGGAGGAGGAGAATAGAGGGGAGAAGGAAAGAAATTCATGAAGCCATGCAAGTTTTACAGCCTGTGTAGAGGAGGTAAGACCTGTGGCTGACTGGCCTGGGAGAGGGAAGCTTCAGAGAACACGTAAAGAAATACAAGATACTAGGACAGCCCAAAGCATTAAAGAAAGAATGTTTAGGAAAGGCCTATGAAGAAGAGAAGGAGACCTTGTACTTTTCTGAAGAATTCAGAGAAGCGGGAAGACTTACAGAGACTTACATGTCTGTGGCTGGGTCCAAAAGCTCTGCTCTGGGAGGCAAGATTCCAGGCAGGAAAAGTTCACTATTGCATTAATGCACTAGGCATTCTGCCCATCTATTTATTTAGCATAACTTAAGGTGAACCTGTCTTCCTAGGGGTGACCCTATGACTAGATGATTGGATGATTGATTGGTGAAACTGGAAAGGTGGGTTTTCCAACAGACTAGAGATTTTATAGTCTTGACCAGTTAAATTTATGGGACTATTTGCTACTCTAACACTATGCCAGTGTTTCTGATTAATCTGACTAAATGGGGGGCAGGGAACCAAATCTGTTCAGTTTGTCTTATGTAGAATTATGTTAATGATACTTAACATAATTCAGCAATCTTCAGAGAAGCAACATGAAGCCAACCTGCCACACAGTCATTGGTAGTCCTCCTAGGGTCTCAACTATTATTCACCAAACAATCAGTAACTTTCCTTGTTTGGCTTCACCTTAACTCTCTGCATTGAATCATACAAGCAATTTTTCATATTTATTCAGGCAGGGCATCATGTGCTCCTGTTTTCAGACTGCATCTTGCACCATACAATGGAAATTTAGATCATTCCTGCCATTGGTAAGAGCCTGAAAGGTAATATCTCTAAAGTAAATGCTGTCAGGGGATGAGTTAGTGTTTTTGTAAATATTTTATTGTTTATTATGACCATTCTCTTCAGGCCAATTTGCTGTTTTTATGAGAGGGAAGTCAATCCTGGCTTGCACATTTGAAGTACATTACCAACCAAACATATGACACTCCAGAACAGAGTGTTCGTTTATCCCTTCATATAGATTATGTTTGAGTCCTTAGTGATTGTACCAGACAAATATGGTTACTTTCCTTCTCTCAGGTTCTTAGCTCAGAAGCCTATACTCGGTTCTACATTTAAATCCTCAAATTCTTGTGATATTATTACAAGATAAATTATTATTTTTAAAAAAGATATTATGTCCTACCCATGCATAGATATTTTGTATGGAAGCATCAGTTCCAGGAAGAGCCAGAGTATCTTTATGAATTACAGTCTTAATTGTTTGAATCCACATCTAATAGCCCTTCTTTCTACTCTGTTTAGAAATGTCCTACCAACCAAGTGGGCTTATTGACATTAGTATATAGAATGAAGCACCGTGCCCAAAGATAAGTGGAAAGGAATTTTGAGTTTTACAAAGCAGCACCATTTATATTTCCTATAACCCTCTGTGTGAAATACTTTAAATTTGTCCTACAGATGCCTGGCTATTACTCTGAATAACTGAGTGGTATTCTTCAATTATGTTGAAGAGCAATCCACATAACAATCATATTTCTTGGCTGCCTTGGATTCCACTGGATAGTTTAATGCTGTAATTGACAATGAGAGAATTGAGTCACATACTATCACTAGAACTTTGAAGGAGCTTGAGACTATAATCAGTATCATGATAATTAGTTTTGGACCAAACCAACATAAAAGCCTAAAAGAAAAGAGAAAAATGATATGAACAAACCAAAAATCCCAATGAATGCATTAGTTTGCTATATGCAATACAATTAGTATAAAGAACTAGAGGGAGTGTTGTACTTTTTATATAAAATTGTGCTTACACTAAAAGCAACCCAGCTCTGTTGAATATATGGTTTGCATAGTTGTTATTTGGAAAGAGAGAGGTTGATGTGCTTTGAATATAAAGGAAGGAAATATAAAATGCTCCCCATAAGCTCATGTGTTTGAACAGTCACTCCTAACCTGTCTCTGTTTCTGACTTAACATTCCTGTGACTCACAAAATGAATTAAATTAACAAAAGAAACAGTCTCCACCAGCTATAAGGCTAAGAATGCCATCAGATAGCATCTGAGGACTATAGAGGAGATTGCTCTTTTGTTGTATCTATTTACTGTTTCCACCAAAGTTTTGAAAAGTGTCTTGGTTTATGACTTTTCTTTCTTTGGTTACCATAAAAACTTAATGAAACTATTACCATATTGGAACATGGAATTTGGAGTAACTGAAATCTGTTTTCCTGGGTCATGGTCACTTATATTTGACTCCAGAGTAAACTAGTTCTTAACCACTTTGAAGTGAGAGTTATGCTTTTTCATAACAGTCCTAAGCTGGTAGTTCTATTTTGAAAGACTTGTTGGAACATTTAAGCAGAAGAGCTTTGTTTGTGGGAGTAGACTACGGCAGGTTTTATAGCCAAACTCCACTTCCTATTCCGTTTCCTGACTGAAGATGCACTGTGATGAGTCAGCCTCCTGCCCCTGCCATGATGAAGTGTATCCCCCAGGAACTGTATCCCCCAGAATTGTATCCAACTGAAACTGTAAGTTCAAAAAAATCTCTTCCTTAAATTTATTTTCACCAGGAGAATTAAAAGACAAGCTAATACAGATGTTTTGGGAGTTTCTTCTTTCTTTGAGAAGTCTTTTCGCCTGTTTACTTATTACCTGGTCTATGCAAACAATGCAATCATAGATAATAGCATGTATATACATACTGCACTAAATCCTACAGTGCATTCCAGTGGAAATGCAACCAGTGAATCAATCCAAGCAGCACAGTGTACAAGATCATATTAGCTCTTTTCCATTTTCTAACTCCGAAATGTGCTTCCATTAAAAATTAAGACTGAAAAGTTTAATAGGGTTATGAGTTACAGAAAAACTTCTAAAAACCAGGCTGCCACCATCAGGAGTGTGACTGAATACAGAATACAGAGGTTGTGCTACTCCTGTGAACAAGAGAGACAAACTGACTAGGAAGTTTTAAGCTAAAACACACACTGAAGCATGACTTGTTCCTTCCTTGCCTAAAAGTCCAAAGTGTCCTTAGGCCAGCTGGAAGGTTTGTCTTTCCTTGAGACTGGAGATGCCAAAAATATCTAAGTCAAAATGTCTCACCATGGCCAGAGACTGGAGATACCAGGAAAATGGTCAGTTTATTCCTTATCTCTTTTCACTAAAGTGTCCTGTTTCTGTAAAACATACTGAGGACTATACTGAAAGTTTGAGACACCTTGGCAATATGAACTGGACTGAGCAGCTCATCCCTGCCCTCCCTCCATTCACTAAAGCCTTATCAATTTCACAGTGAAGCTCAGTGGTATTCTATTTTTCAGGAGCTCTGTCTTCTTTCTTTCTCTTAAGCTTCCTATTGTGAACCAATTCTTCCGAAAACACTCCCTCTATGATCTGTATATTTTATTTTTTGAATGTGTGAGACAAGAACCTAAAAGTCACTGGCTTGGGTTTCATGGCCATTGAGTTCCAAGAACTCTAGCTCCCTCTGCTAATCCCTGTTGTCCTAATATTCCTATATCACTATTAGGGATAGTGGAGCGAAATGTTAATGCTTGGCTGTTTGCTTCAGCATCCACACTGCTTCCTTACCTGTAAGACTCTCCAAACTTTTAGAAAGTCTGGCCCTAGACTCTCCTTCCATCTTTTTCTTATTATTGTCCTAGTGCTCCAAATCCACAACATTTTCCATTAAACAAAGGTTTAAATTCCTCTCCCTCTAATTAATTGGATATGATGATTTTTGTACCTATTTCTGATATATCTAACAAAGTTTACATATTTCTATTCCACACACTTCCAAAGCACTTTACTGTTTTCGAAACAGAACTCTGATTGAATAAGAGAAGGAGTGAGTGATCTTTGCTTGGGATGTGATATGGAAGAACTCCAATACTACTCAGAAAGGTTGGTTTTTTTACTTCTGATATTACATGGCCCTGGAAGCAAATAAAAGAAATAATTTTCTTTTGGTGTTTACCAAAAGTTCTTTATTCTCATTCTCACAGATTTAGAATATACCAGCAACTACAGTTATGATGATTTGAGGCTGGAGCTCTATGTTTCAGGCCTCATGGTCATGATAACATCCCTACTCTTCCATCCTGCAGGAGAATTTGCAAAGATCAAAGAAAAGCTTAATTCGGACTGCTTCTTTCAAATCTTTACCTGTCTTTTGCCCTTATTAAAAGATATTAGTATTGAGAACCCTGTTATTTAGAGATATGTTAACAGAAAAACTAAAAGTGGATGTACAGAGATTACCCAGGTATTCCATCTCCATATACATATAGCATCTTCCATTATCATCATCTCCAATAGAATGACATGCTTTGTATCATGAATGCTATTATTTCTGTAATTTACAATAGCATTAAGCCTTGGCATTATCCTTGCTATTAATTTGAACAAATAGAATTTATTCTACCATTAAAGTATCATGCAGAGTTCTTTCAAAGCCTTAAAAAAATCCTCTGTTTTCAGGAAAAAGGTTTCCAGGTCAGTTTCTGCTCCATTGCTCCATGTCCTGTGTCCAAATTATGACCTGTCTTCAGCAGTAGTATCTGACCTTTGAATTCTGGGAGATAACCAAGGGCTCGAGCAACAGCCTCTGTTATTTTGGGAGTCTCTTGAACTGCTCAGGCCAACCACTCAAAAGAAGATCTCTCCTGTCTGGCACTGTGCTCCTTGCCATACAACCCCCAGGTATACACGTGGACTAATGTTCAGACATTATATGTGTATTTCTCAGGGGGTTCCCAAGACAACACAATTCCCTGTCTTTCCTTGCTACCCATGGTCCATTCATCACTCCTCTCTCTCCCTTTTCAACCTTCCTCTTCCCTCCCCAGTCCAAGAACCTCCATTATCTTCACCCTTCCACTGAGAGCACCCACCTCCTCATGCCCCCCTCTTCTGAGTTATCTCCTCCCCATCCCCCATGAATCCCTGCATGTCCTTCCCTTTACTCTCCCAGCCAAACACTCCAGAGGATACTCTGCAAGCTGCTAAGGGAGGAAATCAATCAGCGGTCCAATCCAGTCCTAAAGCCAAATAAACATGACAACTGGCACAGCAAACTCCTTCTGTTGATGTAGTAGTGGCACTGTTATCTGGGAAGGAATCAATAGCTGTCTAATTGGCCTTAAAGCCCTCTCAATGGGAGTGAACTCATGGGTGGTACTATAATTTTAGCTAAATATGTGTGGCTGGAGAAGTCATAGATCCTAGATAAAAACCCTATCTCTGTCATATCTCTATAAACAAATGAAATTCCTTACCATATGCAAATATGGATCCTTACATTTATAGACAAGTGTACAGAACACCACTCATCAAAGAAGATTCTTTTTACAACAGATGGAGGCTTCTGTGGAATTTCACAACTGGTCACATAGAGAGAATGTACATCTGAGAGATGCCCAACCCTAGGTGACATACCTACAGTGAAACCTTATACCTAAAGCTCATAGAACAGAGTGGAACCGGGAATGGAGAGAATACTGGTGCATCCCTCAACTCTCACCAGTGAAGTTTCTGTATACAGCAGAGTATGACACACACAGAAAGTCACAACAGGCTAAGTTTTACAGAATAAGAGACTGCAGAGCATGTGTCCTTTTGTTACCAGGTAATCCACCCCAGAAGACCACTCAGACACAGAATATAGCCAAAGAAAAGTCCTTATAGCTGGTTGGCGACTTCACTGGGTATTGGGTCCCAAGTGCAGTCTAGAGCCTTTTCTCAAGGTAGGTTTTGTACAACAAAAACTCGGAAAGTCCCCAACAGCTTCTTCATGCATCTGCAAACAAGGAGAGCAGAGGGTACAGAAGCCAGAAATAAGCAATTAGCAAGAGCAGTGCATGCTGACCTTCGTCTCAAAGCCACATACTGGTGTAACTAGTCCAAACTTCTGTTTTCCCATGCTTTGAGGCAACTGTCTCTACTTTCAGTTGCTGAGGTCTTCTAAGGTGTTAACATGGCATTGCTATGGTCAGCCCTGAGGGTGCTCCATCATACTTTGATAGAACTCCTGTATTAAAACTCTCACATCCATAGCTCATGGGCCATTGCGAAAGAGGGGGTTGGCAAGATTTTAAGAGCCAGGATTGGTCCAAGAACAAAGGGAATCAGAGACTTTCAGACCACTGGAGACTGGTTCATGTGAAATTGTGGCAACGGTGGCGTGAAGCATAAGACCCATACCAACTCAATCAGATAAGGGCCCAGTGTGTTGCTATGGAAATATGTGATGGGCTGGCCGGAGTCTGGGAAATTTTGGAGTCTGATTACTACTGGGTGAGGAAGAGTAGACCTCACTTAAGCTCTCTAGATAGGCCAAATAGACTCCAGTGCATGAACTTGCACCAAAAAGACATTTGGGTAAAATGCTTGACTGGATGGGACTTAACATGTATGGCAAAATACATGAGGCCTGGTGTGGGGGGAGGGGGTATGGAGACATGAATAGGGGAGGGTGTCTTAATTTGATTAAGAACTGTTGCATCAAATGTAAAAAAAAACTCAATATAAATAGTTTTAAAAGATCCTCTGTTTTGTGTCTGTAATTTCGTACTTCCTAATCTCTGGTAGCCATTGATGTAATTCTGTCTCCAAAATTTTGTCTTTTGAAACACCATGTGTTTGGAACTATATTCCATATAGCCTTTATGACTGGGTTTTTCACTTAAAAACATGCACTTGGCTGCTTACGTTCTTACATTTATTTTCAGAGCTTGATAATTCATCTGTGTTTAACACTGAATCCAATGCCACTGACTTGATGCTCTAGCTTATGTTCTTATACTGAAAGACATTTTTATTATATCCATGTTTTGGCAATTATGAATAAATATAATTATGTAAGCATCTGTAGGCACACGTTGGAGTAAACATCAGTTCTTAATTCCTTGAATTCAACCCTAATACAATGATTGCTAGATACTACAGTACTGGGGCGGTAGTTTCTTAATAAACCATTATTTTCTCTTTCTACATGCATGTGTGTGCTAATGTACATTTCCATTATCAACGAGGGAGTGCTCCTGTTGGCCCATTGCCCTGCCAGCATTTCATATAGATACAGTTCTGAATTTATGCTATTCTTCTTTTCAACCTCATATCATACTTACTAGTTTCAGGATTTCTTCTTTTAGTTATTGAGTTCTTTAGACATTTTCCATAGTCTATCATATTATCCGTGAAAAAAAGCACAGTTACTTCTTCAGTCCAAGCCCATATATGCTTTCTTTTCTTTTCAGTCTTTGCCATATTAGACTGTCCTCCTAACCATGGCTTTTGTACTCTTTGATTCTCTCTTTCACCCTCTGAAACCAACTTTATGTATGTTTATTTGTGGATCAATGTGCAACAAGATAAAAAGTCCAAATCAGAAAGTATTCCATTTTTCTTTTTCATCTGTGCAAAACAGTTTATTTCTTACTTTTGTGGTAGCCCTTAGGGCCACCACCATCATTTCTGCCTCTACAACTTCAGCACTTTGTGAGCTTCTTTTGTTTCATTACTATAGCTTGTCTGAAAATGAGAAACATTTCCTCTCACCTTATTAGTAGAGGAGTTAATGTGAGGTGAAGAAACCCCACATTATGGTGATACCTGAATGAAAATAGGATGACTACTAGTATCTTTTAAAACCAAGAATGGGGCCCAGTTTGTTCTGAGAGCCTATTCCTTCAATTTCTCACAGAACTGTGGTCTCAAACAAAGGCCTTGCTCTTTCTTTACGGAATTATACACTAGATATGAAATGGGGGAGGGGAGAGCAAAGTTTGTTTTACCAGGAAATTTTGACTTTCTGACACCTTCTGACTAAGGATAGTGCATACAACCACAAACAAATGTTATCAATATAAGCCCAACTTCTGCTTATAAAACCAATTGGATAATCCATTGCTTTTAATGAATATAGCCTGCATATAAATCTTGATATTCAAAACAAACTCACACACACCATATTATAGGTGAAGAGCATGGAAAGGTCATGAGGGATTAAAGCTACCTGTTTAGGTAATAAGAGAAGCCCAAGTACTAGTGATCTTGTTTGCATTATAAGCAAACAAGTGTTAAATGATAGTTTCAAATCATAAAACTAATTTTAGTTACAAGGTTAAATAAAAGTCACTCAATAATTAAGTTTTCTTGAGGAAATTTCTTTCCTTCCCTAGTAAAATATGCAAGACAATAAAACAGGAAAACAAAAGGAAACAAATAAACAAAATAACTAGAATAGGGAATTTATCATGAAGTTAATGCTCTTTGATCTTCTCTTTTCTACCATAATTTGTTCTTCAGTCTATAGGTACTCACTACATGTTTTCTTTTCAGGCTTGTGCTAGCAGTTTTGCTGCAGTCAATGGGAAAACTAAATGGAGTATGGTTTGGTCTATTCAGTGTATTCACTTGTCTGTTCTGTAATGCTCAATGTTAATTTGCTAGTGCAAGTATTTCTCTACAAACACATGATTAAAGCTATGGCTGTGTGTCTTTATCACATTTGCATAGAATAAAAGTCATAGGTAAAATCAAGAGAGGGAAAGGTATTACATCAGTGATGCTTTTCTTGATTTCAATTTAAAAGGCTCCTTTCTCTGGTAATAGCCATACTTTAGTCAATGTTGTCATTGGCATGATAGATTCATATGCCATTCAGTTTCTAGCATAGTAGTTACCATGAAAATTGAATATTATTAATTTAGTTTTCCTTTGTGCTTATTGATCCTTGGCAGGCAGCTTTTTCTTTTATTTCCTGTACTTTACTAAAAACTGTTCTGTGAATAATTAGTTTTGAAGTGAGGTACCATATCTTTCTAATAATTTCAAATTCCATTTGCTTTGTTAAAATAGTAACATAAAAATAGTATTACAATCTATGAGTAAACAATCAGTCAAAATGGATATTCCTTAATAATTATTTTTCACTGATTTTTTTTTCTTTTTTACTTGTTCCCCAAATAATGAAGGCGTCTAGGACTTAAATGATGGAATTTGTCATTGCTGTCAGTGATAGTGTTAGTATTGGTCATTGACGTAAAGACAGATTGAGGACCTATAATTATTTCTAGACACACACACATATAAAATGCTTGTACAATTTCCCCTGCTTCTAAATCCATCTCATTGACTTTATTTTAGCTCTCCCCAGTGTCCACTGTTTTTATTTTTTCTTGTTTTGTTTTGTGTGTGTTAGGTCTTCTCTGTAGTCCCAGCTTGCTTGGAACTCGCTATGCAGACCATCAGACTGTCCCTGATCTCACAGAGCTTCACCTTCCTCTGCCTCCTGAGTGCTGGGATGAAAGACTTGCAACCACCACAGCCAGATAGTCTCTTATTTATAATAATTTTTATAACTGTGAAAAAACAGTCCTTCTTATCTGTAACATATTTATTTAATAGCAGCAAGAAGTCCAAAGTATTTTTAAGAAATATAATAGGCTTTTCTGACCACTTTACATAATTTCCTGTGATTTTTAAAATTATTTTCATAACTTGTTTTCATTCTGTTGCTACATTTTCCTCCAGAGTCATCTTTTTAATTTTCTGTCTCATTGCTACAATGAGATATATCTCTTTTTTGTTGTGGGGGGAATGCTTTAAAAATCAAGAGCAAATAATTCAGAGCACTTCTTGATACAAGTAGTGTCATTGTAATCTAGTCTTTTGCTGCTGAAAGTGCAGGGGAGCATATGCATGTACTCTAATACCTGTCCGTCTATCAATGTATCTGCCATATATCCATCATCTATCACCTGTCAATCAATCAATCATCTATCTATTGTCTATTTGCTATCTATCATTTTCTATCTGTCATGTATCAGTTGTCATATTTATCCATCAATCTGTCATTTGTGCACATTTCTTTATGAATTTTATCTATATAGAACTAAATAGAAGTTCAAAGTGATGTTCCCTACACTAACCTATGACCAAAGTATCATCAGCTTTCCCTGCCTTGTGTGTAAACTAATACTTCAACAGAAAATATGCAAGCTCCTTCATTTCTTTATTTACAATTCAATCCCACTATGAATGTTCAGAATTTTCAGAACTTTTTAAGCTGTACCCTCATGGGAAACAAAATTGTTGCCGAGTGATTATGTGCAGTTACTTTTGTATTAGACTTCCTGACTTTACTCACCTGAGGGTTCTCAGGTCAATATATGTATTCTGACCGTTTAGTGAAACTGTTTCATATGTTTAGACTCATGTTAGACTTGGTAATAACGGTATGTGTGCCTTCTTAGGGTCTACTGATATGATAAATATCTTACATCTATTTAATCTAACATTAGTATCAGTTTTTTTTTTTTTTCCTCTTTTGAGACAGGGACTCCCTGTAGCCCCAGTTGGCCTGGAATTCCCTATGTAAATGAGGCTGTTCTTGATCTCACAGAGATACACCATGCCTCTGCCCCTGTAGTGCTGGAATTAAAGGGGTGGCCACCATACCTGCTTGTTTTTCCATTTTGTATCTTAATTCTGATTATCTGACTAGCCAAGTACTATCATTTCACTATTATGGTGGTGAATATTTTATTACAATAAAATAGTTTTGAAACTTGAAAGTTATCTATTAAAGGCACAAATCTTGAAATGCAATTCTTATACTTCTGAACCCCTGTACCTTGTACAATTAATTTAAACCAAATAAAAATTTTAAAAAATTATCATGATATTCTTGATTTTGTTTTATGTATATGAGTATATTGCCTACATGTGTGTGAATGCACCCATGACATGCAATGCCACAGAGGTCAGAAGAAGGCTTTGGATTCCCCTGGAACTGGAGTTAAGGACGGTTTGTCACTGCCTTGTGGGTGCTGGGAATCAAACCTTGGTCCTCTG
This sequence comes from Nannospalax galili, assembly GCF_000622305.1. Taxonomy (NCBI): domain Eukaryota; kingdom Metazoa; phylum Chordata; class Mammalia; order Rodentia; family Spalacidae; genus Nannospalax; species Nannospalax galili. Next base: position 12,409,990 of record NW_008337147.1, read on the forward strand.
CAAGAGTAGTCAGTTCTCTTAACCACTGAGCCATCTCTCCAGCCCCATCATATTCTATCAAAATGACTTTATATAGATGGTAAAGATGAATGACTTGACAGAGAAGTTTGATAATATCATTCTAACCTCACTTCCAGAACTTTTCCTTGCGTAGGACTTCCATTTGCCTTGCATCAAAAATTTGGAGAGCAGGTTGGCTTCTTGCTGAGTTCTGTGTATACCTCAGACCAACCAGCTGCCCCAGCCTGCTAGGTGAGTTCTTCATTCAAAGGCCACACCATGCCCAGGCCATCTCAGCTCTGAGGTCTGCTCAGTTGCTGGGATCAGTTGATGCTCCAAACCTCTGAGTTCCCCCTGCCTGCCCACTCTCATGTCTGCTGGGGTCACTGGGATGCTAATGTGCATATCCCAGACCAGCAAGCTTCTAGAACTTGTTAGCCAACTTAGTCATCTACCAGCATCACTGCACACCATGCCACCAGAAGACTATTAAGGAGTTAGTTCTGGAACCTCAGACTCAAAAGTTGCTACTTTCCTCAGTTGAATTGAGACCATTTCTTGCAACATAATGTGTTCCCAAAACTGAACACCAATCACCACTCAGCTGGGTCAGAACCATAGAAGTTTTTGGTACAGTAAACAAAGATACAAGTACCTCCTCAACAAAGACAAGATCACCTACCCATACCAAGAAACACCACCACCACTAGTCCAGATCCCCCAATCTCACTGAAAAAATACAACATGAATAACTGAGAGCATGTGTCTCCTCAAGAAATTAGCATCCCCCATGGTAATGTTTCCTGGGAGTGACATCCTAAGTGATGCACAGGCAATGATTTCAAAATAGCAGTTATAATATGTTCAAGAATCTCAAAGAAGAGAAAAATAAAAGACTAGAGGAAGAATGTGAAAGCACAAACAGTTGAATGAAATAAGAAATAACTAAAGCAATTTAAGACATGAAGTCAGAATTCAGTAGAGTACATCAAGAAAAATCAGACTGAAATAAAACTTGAAATGAAAAACTAAGGAGCTCAAACAAATGGCTCAGAGAGAAGAAATAAAAAGAGATTTAAAGAAGTGGAACAGAGGATATAAGATCTTAAAGACCAGGCTGGGGAAAACAAACAAACCCAAACAAATAAACAAATCCAGTCGTAGGAAATGCAGGACCTCTAGGACACTATAAAATACCAAAACTATGAGTAGTAGGTATAGGAGAGGAAGAAAAAGCCCAGATTCAAGGCATGGAAAATATTTTTTAATGAAATCATAGATGGGAACTTTCCAAATTAAAGAAAGTGATAACTATGAAGGTACAAGAGGGAGACAGAGCACTAACTACACAGGAACAGAAAGGAAATTCCCCATGTAATATAATAAAGTGCTAAATGTATAGAACAAAGAAAAGATGTTGACATTTGTGAAAAAGAAAGTCACATATAAAGACAGACCCATCAGAAGTGCAGCCGACTTTTCAATGCAGACTATGAAAGCATGAAGGGCTTGGATGTACAACTCATGAAAGAACAGATTTCAGCTCAGACTGCTATATACAGCAAAATCCCCCATTGTAATTGAAGGAGAAAGAAACATTTCCATCATAGAAAAAAAAAATATTTAAGGAATTTATGACCATGAAGCCATCTCTTCAGAGAATACTCTATGGAATACTTAAATTGTTAATAAAAAGATTAAACATTCTCAAATAGGTATAAAGATTAAATAACTCCAGAACAGCTAATCAAGAGTTCTACAAAAATAACACTGAAACATCAACATAACAGAAATTAACAAACATTAGTCAATAGCATCTTTCAATATTAATGATCTCAAGTCCCCCCGCCCCCCGAAAAAAAAAAGAGTACTTGATTGGATTACAAAACAGTACTCATCAACTTGATGCTTTCAGGAAACCTCACCATCAATAATCAATGCTACTTTAGAAAAGAGGAAGAAAAATAGGTATTCCAAGAAAGCAGGATGATTTACTTATTTTTTAATAATCATTTTTATTTTAGATTTTTTATTACAGGAGGGAGTGAAAAAGAACGTCAGTGGGACCAGAAGGAATGGCAGGACACTGCGAGGGAGTTGGTAAGGAGCTGGGGAAGGACATGGGTAGTTATCAGGAGAGGAACCAGGGAAGTTGATAGGGAGTAAATAATCATGTTGTGATTTTTAGTTCTGGGGCTGGAGAGATTGCTCAGTGGTTAAGAACACTGTCTTTTCTGACAGAGGACCCAGATTCAGTTCTGAACACACACGGTGGCTAACAGCCATCCATAACTCCAGTTCCGTGGGATCTTTTGCCCTCTTCTGACCTTTCTGGGCATTGCAGGTCCAACATTCATAACATAAAAAATGAATTTAAAAAATAAAATTTTAATTATGTGTGAATGTGTGTGTTGGTATGCACGAATCATTCCAGGTGCCTGTGAAGGCCAGAAGAGTGGCTGGATTCCTTGAAGCATGAGTTGTGGCTGTGGGCTGCTTGGTGTGGGTACTTGGAACTGAACTTGACTCTTTGCAAGAACAGTGCATGATCTTACCCCTGAGTAATCTCCCGTGTCCAAATGTAGTTTTAGACCAAAATATATATCCTCGCCTTACCAGAAATGCAAAGTTTTGAATTTTCTTTTCTTGAAGCTACAGTGCAACTTTTCGGAGCCTTCTAAACTCACTAATATCATTACCATAAGAGATGACAGTTTTTGTTTGGAGGACTGGGAGAGAAGGTTACTAGTGGTTTCATGCCCACTGTGCATTCTGTTTTGTAACACTTGTCTGTACCTACGTGGTATCTTTCAGGAAGCTCTCCTGCTGGATTAGAACAGGCCTGGGGGCTCCTGTGAGCTTTCCATCTGGGGCAGCCAAGACATCCAGGTCTTAACAGAGATCCGTAGGGAACTTGCCTGTTTTACTTCAGCTGAACTGTTTTTATGATATCCAGCCATATGCAACCAAGGTAATTGCCTGCTTATTTTCTGTCTTCACCTGTAGAAATCTGTCTCTTTCTAGATTTTTGCCTATGTACCCTGTGCTTTTAACCATTTTGATGAGGTTTCATGTTTTTTAAATTGTTCCTTTGCATTTTATTCAGCTTTCTGTGTTTCACATTTTGGATCAACACTTTCTTAATTTAAAAAATTGAATTGAATCAAATTGACCATTTAAGTGGCTGGCATACGTAGTTAAATGGATAGAGTGACATTTTGCACATGAAAAGAATGAATTAGTAGCTATGTTTGGTTCCAGAAATGTTTTAATTTAGGAGAAATATTACTTAAGTATCACCAATTGCTGGTATATCTCTAGGAGAGACAGAAATAGATGTAACCCTGCTCTCTGTTCCTCACTGAAGCTATCTATACACAGCTGATTGACAGCTTAGTTCACTGTGTCAAATGTAGTTTTTCAATAGCTATTATTTATCTTAAAAACATATGTATATTGCTTTTGTTATTCATAAAAGTATAGTATATGATTGTTGTCTCTTTGGGATTAAAAAATCATTGATATTATTAGTATTAATAATCACTGAGTTAGAATATAGTCTGTAGAGGAAGGTCGTCTGTAAAGGAAGGACACCAATAAGCTCTAAGTCAAATACTCAATTAAAATGAGAAAGCTTTATGGTAAAGATTTACTGGTTCTGCAGACAGTAAACATAGAATGATATCAAACATCTGGTTATTAGAACAAAGACAAGGTTAAATAAAAAATTAGCTTTCGCCGATAACTCAGATATCCTGTAATATATGAATTTATGACATCAAATAAAGTTAAAATAATTCTTTGATAAATACTATGTACAAATGCCCATCTCAGTATATATAGTCCTCACATATGAACTTAACACTCATATATTTACTACGCAACATATTGGATTGTAACTGAAAATTTTAAAAAACGAAAAAATGTTTGAATGAGAATGCCTTTTCTCCTCAAGATCAGTTTTTAAATTCAATTTCATTCCTTCTGAACAGTTCCACATATTGCTTTGAATGGTATGGTGTCATTCAGTTTTCTACTCCGGGGTGTGGAATCTCATTCACAAACACAAAATTGCTTCATGTCCATGAGCATTTTTCAGACTCATTTCTATCATGTTATTCCTTCATTTTATAGTTTCTTGTCTATACTGACTTCGAATATTTTGTTGTCCTATGGAAGAAATTAAGTGTATAGAAATAAATGACCTAGTACTCACATTCTCCTACTGACAATGCTTACAGAAGGCTGAGGGTGGTCTAGACAGACACCAATGTTTTGGCACAGGCTATAGCTTAAGGTGTCTCTAAAATTTAAATATATACCTCTCAAGCCACTCTATGCATGTTTGGAGTAAATTGTGTCTACATAATTATCATTAATATAAACAAAATAAAACACAAAAATTGTAAAATATTTTTTAAAATTCAACTTCAGGGTTCAATTCAAAACAATAGATCTATGGTTTATTTTGGTTTAAAATTAGTTTTTTTCTCTAGTTTGCAATATCTGTTTACTACAAATGCTAGGTTAAAAGGAAACAGAATGAATGCCTTGATAATTCTGAAAGTTATTTTGAGGTTCACAGGAGCATGAAATTTACTTATGATATACTTTTCTTTTGCCTGGCATTGCAAGAATGAAAACCCAACAAGGAGGTAGCTTTCTTTCACAAATTTGATTTCTACTTGTGATTCTTACAGACTGCTAATTGTTTTCTTGCGGGTAGACTGATTTAAAATATGCATTAATTTAAATTAATACATACAATATACCACAAACCAAATTAAATCAGAATTAACATGTGCCAAAGAGCATTGTAAGTATATAATAGATCACTTGGTTATTTAAAACCTACTGTTGTTGCCAAACTAATATTGTTCTTAACCTGTTTAGATACGTATGTACTATGTTAGAAGCACACTGTCAACATTTTTTCACAGTTTTGAATATTTTCATTCCAAAAACTATGTAAATTATTATGAATTTTAAACAGTTGTTAATAAATGAATAAACAAGATAAACATGATTTCATAAACAAAATTTGCATGGTGGCACATTTTTGTAATTCTAGTAGTTGATCATTAAAGTTAGGATTAAGAGCTCAAGGTGATCACTGGATATTTAGTGAGCTCTCATCTTGTGCTGTATAAAATACTGTCTCTTAATCCTCTCAATAAAGAAACTAATCAGTATTGGAACAAAATAACTTCATGGGGCTGGAGAAATGGTTCAGGGGTTAAGAGCACTGACCGTTCTTCCAGAGGACCTCGGTTCGATTACCACCAACCACATGACAGCTAACAACTTCCCATAACTGTAGGTAAGACAGTCATGTACGTAATAATAAATAAAATATTTTCCAAAGCAATAATTTAAAATATTTTGAAAGGAAAGCAAGATTAGCCTTTATCACTTAGATATATTTAAATTGTTATTTTGCTGTCATAATTTGTAATAAACATTCTCATGTCTATAAAATAGATGAATGACATGACCTGCTCAGAAGAGGCGTAAGAGTTAAAGGTTTTCTATTACTTCTATGTATTTACTATTTTGATTATCATCTTCCAGAGACACAGTACTTAGAAGAATATTCCTTGGATGTAGCTGATTAATGAAAATCAGTAATACATACTTGTATTTTCAGTAATATATTTTAATTGTGAATTTTGGATATGTTACACATTTTATCAGTTGTTCAATACTGTTGACATGTTCAGCTTAAGGGAAATGTAACATCAAATGTGAGTCCAGTTAATTCTTCAAATCTTGTAGTCACATATATGCATATATATATATATATATATATATATATATATATATATGTGTGTGTGTGTGTGTGTGTGTGTGTGTGTGTGTGTGTGTGTGGGTATGTGTGTGTATTACTTTCCCACAATTTATTTTTTGGAAATCACATTACACAATTTGCTATGGGGAGCAATATTGTGCTCTAAATTTAATTAGATAAAGCTATAAACACATCAAATTGTGCAAGCTGTTGCCATTTTAATGTGACTTGTTTCAGACATTTCATGTTCATATAAGTAATTTGGAGACATATTTATATTTTTATAAAATAAAATTACTTTCCCACAATTTATTTTTTGGAAATCACATTACACAATTTGCTATGGGGAGCAATATTGTGCTCTAAATTTAATTAGATAAAGCTATAAACACATCAAATTGTGCAAGCTGTTGCCATTTTAATGTGACTTGTTTCAGACATTTCATGTTCATATAAGTAATTTGGAGACATATTTATATTTTTATAAAATAAAATCTCTCTGGAAATAAAATTATA
>NW_008337147.1:12416351-12461443 GCF_000622305.1 Nannospalax galili
AAATATAAGTGTAATTTTGTTAGTTTAACATTAGGATTGAAATTCAAATTAGAAAAATGTTTTATGCAAAGGGAAAAACATATAGAATTGTGGTTCTGAGGTCATCAAATTTCTATACAATAGAATAAAAATAAAACAGTCAAGAAATATGACAGGGAGAAGCCTGCCTTCCAGTATTTTGGAATTAACTTAAAGCAGCTACAAATTTATCTTGTTCACTACCACATAACTGGACACTAATAACCTTTGTCATTAAATACATAAAGAGATAATGTTTAAAGAGAACATAAGCAAAATGAATAGTGAAAAGTGAGTGAATAAATAATTTTATCAATTACCTTATATTTTAATGAGCATAATGCATCAATAGAAATTTTATAAGAACAGCAAAGATTTATTGAGTACTTGATAAATGTAGCCTGATTCTATTCATCTTAAGAAAATATGGCTTCAACATGAAACATGAAAATAACACAGTCAAATTTACATGAAGGTATAGCATTCTTTGACTTCTCCTGGTAAGACTTGAACAAACATTTTTTGGTAAAACACTAACAATAGTCCAAGAAGTGATATGAGCCATGTCTAGAATAGAGAACCAGTGAGTTTATTGGAATTACTTAGGGAAATTCATCACCGAAGAACTCACCCAAGAATGGATAGAGACTCACAAAAGCTGTGTCTCTGCAGCTCTCTGTATAGCTTGCAGACAGGTCCACTGGCCAGAGAGCACTTTCTCCCCAGCAATTGTTACTGTTCATGTGACCTTGAAGAGGAATCTTGTGACTCTTGTTTCAGGGACTTGCTGGTACTAGTAAGTTTTATTTCTTGAGTCTTAATGAAATGTCTAAACTGCACAATTACTATAAATATTTGAGAAATTAGAAATTAGATTCAATTAAAAACAAATTCTTTTAAAATTAAGATATAGTTTATACTTATTAAAATCTTAAGCTAGGAAGTGCTTACTTATATAAATTCTAACAAATTCATGAGCTTGATAATAAAAGTGATATAGAATATTTATGATATAGAATATTTCCTCAACTCAGGTGATCTTTTATATCCTTTATATGGCCCATAGATAATGAGCCTTACTTTCAGAATAAAGGCTGAAACTTTAACATATAAGCTTTTTTTGTAATATTTTATTTTATTTTTTAATGTTTTGAATAGATTTTTGAGTTTTATTGAAATCTTACATGAACAAGAAATTGGAAATACAATCACATCAAAGAACAAATTGTCACGGCTTTGACATTTAAGCCAAACAAATTTTGTAGGGCAGAATTTCAAAAAGGTGTGAAGTTATAACAATTTAAAAACACAGTTAACCTACTTCTAGGAATGCAAAACATACAATCATAGGTTATTTTCAATACAAGAAAACTTAAATTTGTTTGCTTTAATTTCTTAAAACTACTAAGACAAAGCACTAGCTTGTACTTTTATTTACAGCATACTTCATACTCCTATGGAATCTATTCCAAATCCAAAAAAACAAAACTGTCCAAACCAAAGGCTCTGCAAAATCATGATTTAACAGCTTGTTCTGAAGCTAAAATGAATCCTGAAATGATAAAAGCACTGTAACCCCAGAATGAGGGAACTCTGCAAGCCCAGTAATGTCCAAGAGCATTTATGAAAAGAAAAATAAAAAGACTTGAGTATGTACACAATAGTGATTTCTTCAGCTCAACACAAATGGCAGCGAACTGCTACTTAAAGATGAAACAGTTTAGCCATTTTTTTCCTGAAGAATGTAGATCTAGAGCCAATCGTATCTTGCCAGTATCATTTTCAAGCCCTTACTTGTCTATTTCCACTGTTGCCCATAAGCATCCTGATAATATTCTTGGTTATCATTATTGTAACCATAGTTACCAGAATAGTCACCACCTTGTTGAAGTGGCTGCTGAGCGATGGGTTGGGAACCCCAGTTCTGTTGGTTGTTGGTCTGACGACGCTTGGAGTCAGGCTGGTTGTACCCGTCTGCCTTTCTCTTGCCTCCTACATTGCCCCCACTATTGCCCCGAGCTCCACGGGAACCACGGCCTCTCTGCTGTTGTGCAGGACCCCCTCTGCCACCCCTAGAGCCTCTTGGTGGTCCCAAGGTGCCCCCCTCTGTGAATAGCCAGCTCTACCTCTTGGAGGTGGTGCTCCCCGCCCCCTTGGTGGTGGTGGAGCACCTCGCCCTCCCCTTCCTCCTCCTCCTGTTCCTCTTACTGTGTAGCCATCATCATAGCCGTAGTAGGGGTCTTCATAGCCTCCACGATAATCGTGATAATCATAACCATAGTAGTCATCATAGTAGTCTTCATAACCATAGTAATCTGGAGGGTAGCCATACCCACCTCTCCCTCCGCCACGACCTCGGCCTCTAATTGGAGGTGGCATTCGGGGAGGAGGGTGATAGTAATAATCTTCATACGCGGTGCTTCTGGAGGCCTGTCTAGCAGCTTGACGCTCTTTTCTTTTCTTGTCTGGGGACTTAGCTAAGACAATTTCAATTTCTTCCCCTTCTATTTCTTTTCCATTCATTTCATCCGTAGCCTTAACAGCAGCTCCTCTGTCTTCAAAATGAACAAATGCATAGTCTTTTAACTTCTTCACTCTCTCGAGTTTTCCAAATTCAGAAAACGACTTTTCCAATATTTCTTCTGTCACTGTAGTAGCTAAGTTTCTCACAAATAAAACTTTTACCTTGGCCATGACTTCTGGATCTGGTTCTTCCACATGGTCAGCCCATTCCACTGTGACTACATTTCCCCATACTTTTACTTTTCCACTCATCAGCCGGCGTCTGGCTTGTGCTGCTGACTTGTGATCCTCATATTCAAGGAAGCAGAACCCCCGATTCTTCTTTTTGTCATCGGGTTGATGATAGAGAATAACGTCCACCAAACCCTCTGTGACTTTACTGAACTCTTCCAGAATGTTTTCTTTAGTCTTATTCTTTGGAATGGATCCAACAAAAAGTCGGTTATTTGCCACAGAAATGCACACTCCAAGGTGTTTACCAGGGCGAATTTCATAGCTGTCACACAATTTAACTGCTTCCTGGGCAGCTTCCTTTCCACAGATGGTGATAAATGCGTACCCTCTGTTCTGACCAGACAGTGGATCCATCATGAGACGGAGATCCCAAATAGGACCAGCCTTCTCAAAAAGAGGCACCAACTCATCCTCATATAAGTCTCTTGGGATTTTACCTACAAAGACCTCTGTTCCAATTCCAGGTTGAACACCAGAGTACACATTGTCTGGTGGAGGACCACCATACGTCCTCTGTCCTGTGGTTACATCCAGAGTATAACCAGTCCTCTCAAGCAAGGCCTTTATCTTTGCTTCATCAGGCCCCTTTGTAGATTCTTGCACTTTGCTGCCCTGTTTCTCTCTTTGCCTGTAGCTCTTCATAACTCCACATAAAAATGCACTTTTGTTCTGAACATGTGATAAGTCACTTTCCTTGTACTGTTGTAGTACAGACAGAGCTCCTTCTTCATTAAATTCCCTGAGAGCATCAATTGCTCTTTCATCAAGATCGACATAAGCTACCAACCCAGGGTAGAGCCGGGGGCCGGCGGCCGGGCCGGTGAGAATCACCGCGAGGTGCTTTGAAACGACTAGAAATGGCGCGCACGCCAACCCCCTCCCCCCCGTCATGGACAGAGCTTTATTTATTATTTTTATGTGTATGTGTGTATTGCTTGCATGTAGGTAAGTGCACCCATGTTATGCAATGCCCCGGGAGGACAGAAGAAGCTGTCAGATCCCCTGGAACTGGAGTTAGACACAGTTATTAGCTGCCATGTGGGAGTTGGGATTCAAACCTGGGTATTCTGCAAGAACAGCCAGTGTTCTTAACCGCTGATTGCTAGGATTACATGTAAGTACCATCAAATGCAAGAGAATAATTCATTTTGGCTCTCAATTTCCAAGATTCCAGTCCATGGTTGCTTGACTCCATTGTTTTGATCACAGCATATCATTTTGACAATTTTTGATGGAGAGATTGTATTAACCTCATGGTGCACCTCAGTGGCATACCTTCAGTGACCTAACTCCTTTCTTCACAGCCCAAATTTCAAAGATTTTTAATTATTAATAAAAACATATGCTGATGTGGAGATACATCTTTTACCACAGAAATACTTAAACTTTTCCAAACCTTAACGTTTTGTCCTTTGTTTCCAGCAGACTCCTGACTATCACATCAAGGACCTTTATGTGAGCTATTTCTAATAGTCCTCACAGCTGTAACCTAAAACCATAAGTTCAAAATTTCTTCCAACAGGCCAGAGAGTCTTTTAGGTATGTTCCCAAGAGCAGTATAGCTGGATCATATGGTAGATCTGTTTTGAGCTTCCTGAGGGACCTCCACGCTGATTTCCGTTGTGGTTGCATCAGTTTGAAATTTGACCAGCAGTGGGTGAGACTTCTTTCTCCAGATTCTCACCAGCATTTGTGACTGTTTTTTGGATCTCAGCCATTATGTATTATACTCTAGTACAGAAATAGTTATAGTCATTGTTGCATTTTTCATTATAACGAGAAACTGGAAACAACTGAGATGTCCATCAACCCATGAATGGATAATGATGGTGTGGTACAGACACACAATGGAATTCTATTCAGTTCTTAAAAAAATTATAAATTCACAGATCATCTTGCTACAGTTGGTTAGAGGGAACCTCAGTTGAGGAACTGTCTCCATTGAATGGTCTGTGGTCATGTCTGTGAGGCATTTTCTATTTATTTATTTATTTATTTATTATTTATTTTTGGTGTTTTTGAGACAGGGTCTACCTGTAGCCCCAACTGACTTGGAACTTAATATGTAGACCAGGTTGGCCTCGAACTCACAGAGAACCACCAGCCTCTGTATCCCAAGTCCTGGGATTAAAGGCATGCGCCATCACACCCCGTGCGGCATTTTCTTGATTGTTGAGTGTCATGGGAGAACCCAGACCACTGTGGATAATGCTACCTCTGGACAGTCCTGTATTGTAAAAGGCGTAAGGCTGAGTAGAGGTGTGAGAAGCAAGCCAGTAAGGAGCATACCTCTATGGTCTATGCTCCAGGTTCCTGCCCTGAGTTCCTCCTTTGTTTCCCTTAATAATAGAATGTGCTATAAGCCAAATAAAGACCTTTCTCCACAAGCTGTTTTTATCAGTATTTTTATCACAATAATAGAAATAAATGAGAACACAGGCAAATGGATGGAACTAAAAACAATCATTCCATGTGAGGTAACTCAGACCCAGAAATAAAAACGCCGCATGATCTCTCTCATAGCTGGATGTTAGCGTTGAAACACTTGACATCTATCTTCTAATGCTTTCTTCAATCTCTTCAAAATATTTAAAGTTTCCATGTACAGATCTTTAATGTCTTTGGTTAGGTTTATTCCTAGATGTCGTTAGGCTATTGTGAACAGGATTGTCTCTATGTTTTTCTCTGACTACTTTTTATTGGTATTTAAAACAGCTATTGATTTTGTAAGCTGATTTTTATCCTGAAGTTTTTCTGAAAATGATCATCATTTCTACAAGATTTCTGGTTGATTTTTGGGATCGGCTATGAATAATATCATATTATATCATGTGTAATAGGAATAATTTGAGTTCTATTTTCTAGTTAGCACCCATTATAGTCCCCTTTTCTTGTCTTATTCTTCTAGCTAAGATTTCAGGCACTGTATTAAAAATGAGTGGACATAATGTACAGCCTTCTCTTGATCCTAATTTTATTGGGATGCTTCAAGTTTTTCAACATGTAGAATGAGGTTGGCTGTGAATTTGTCATATACAGCTTTCATTATATTAAGAAACGTGCCTCCAATCCAATTCCCTATAGGAGTTTTGTCAGGAAGTTATGTTGATTTCGTCAAAGGCACATTGTGCATCTACTGAGATGACCACATAGCTTTTTTGGTTTTTGTTTTCTTTTTTGGTCTTTTTGAGACAGGGTCTCCCTGTAGCCCCAGCTAGCCTGCAACTCACTATGTAGACCGGGCTGGACTTGAGCTCACAGAGCTCTGCCTGCCTCTGTCTCCTGAAAGCTGGGACGGCTGACCATGTAGTTTTTAATCTTTAAGTTCATTTATATGATTTACTACATTCATTAGCATATATATATTGAATCATCCCAGCATCTCTAGAATAAAATCGAGTTGATTATTGTACATGATTTTATTGATATATGTTTGTATGTGGTTTGCAAGTAGTTTATTTTCATCTATTTTGTTGGGATATTGGCCTGTAGTTTTGTTACTGTGTGTTTACCAGTTTTTGAGATTTGAATAATACTTGCTTTATAGAAAGAGTTTTGGAATTCTCCCTCAGGTTCTATATTTTTGAATAATTTAAACAGTATTGGTTGTAGTTATTCTTTGAAATTTTGGTAAAATTCTGCCATGAATTTATCTGAATTTGGGATTTTATTAGAATATTTTTATTGAAGTTTTGTATATTTTAATTGGGAGAATTAATATTACTGTTTAAATCATTTATTGTTATGTATCTCTTTAAGTTGTTGATTTTTTTCTTCTTGGTTTAACATTGGTGATTAGATGGACTTAGAATTTAATTCATTTTTTATATTTTTCTAACTTAACAAAACATGGGTTAGAGATTAAATCATGACAAAAATGGCCTAACAGTGGGTTGGTCCACTGATGGGTTCATAATTGAATTGATTATTTGGAGACAGTGAAATTTGGAAAGTAAGTCTTACCTGAAGGAAAAGTGTCACTCCAAAGGGCAAATTTCTCTGTTAATCTCCCTGCTGCTAATAAGTGGCCGTTGTCAGACAAGCAACTTTCCTCTCCTACGCTCATCAGCCATGCTGTCTGTATATTACCACAAGCCTAGAAATGAATTGGGACAGCTGCTGATAGATTGAAAAGTCTACACTCCTGAGCTCAATAAATTGTTCTCCCTCTGATGAATTCCTCAAATATTTCATTAAAGCAACTAAAAAAATTACAGAAAGTTGATACAGTGAAGTGGGCTGTTTTGTGATTATATTTGGCCATTCAGTTCAGAAACATTTGCATTATATTTGGGGGAATGGCTGAGAGAATTTAGAGAATTAGATAATAGATCTTACAAAGCAATTAAGTGGACCTTGATCGGTTGTTCTGGTGGGAGTTCAGAAGTTGGTGGCAACAGAGATGCAGCTGTCCCCATGATGTTTCAGTGGATGTGTGGACTCACCCCTCTTCAAACTGAAATGGAGGTCATTTGCCTGAAATTTTGTAAAAGCACTTGTCTACATATTTTCCTATATACTAAGTCTTTGTGTAAAGCTAAATTTAAAGATAATGGACTAATTTATCTGTAATACAAAGTATCAAAACAGCTCAGCACTCAGTTACCAGTATGCATACTGATTGTGAGCCCTCATTCATATCTGAAGCACCATTTAAGAATGTCATTTTTTAACCACATCTTCTCTGTTTATACCTTTACACAGTCTTGATTTGGTGGCATTCAAATATTTTCTCTCACTTCTGAGTCTCAAAATAAACCTGGATTAGAGCACTCACAATATATTTTTTAAATCATTAGTTGTTTCTAGACAATAGGAAAGATGCTTTGGGAACATCACAGGAATCATAAATACTCCATCCACTTCAGGCTCAAAGGTATATAGCTGTTAATGCATCTGAAATAGTTTCCTTTAAAATAGAGCTCTGGGGTATCATCTTTGGAGGTGATTTCTTGTAGTAAGCAGCCCAGCCTTTGCAGTTCTGGTGTCAACAGACACTGGAGTTGGGTCATCATACTGGATTTTCTGACATGCAAAATGCCAAGTTTTCTGAGATTGGTGAGCTTTCAACAGAGATTTCAATGGAAGTGCAAAGTGTAGAAAGCTCTGATGCACTATGGGAAGTGGTGAGGGTAACAAACTTCAGTAGGAGACTCCCAGGAAGTTAGAGATGCCAGAATCAATGAATGTTTGCCAGGAAAAACTACAGACAGTGGACAGAACAACACCAAGGAAGAGGTAATGTGAGCTTAGCTAGCATAGCCATAGGGCCTGGGTTGCATAAACCCATTGGAGCTTACAGCAAGCCAACATCTGACCTAGATTCTAAACATACAGATACTATTAATTTGTTTATTGTTGTTGTTGTTTTGAGAAAGGGTCTCTCTGTACCCCACCTAGCCTGGAACTTGCTACGTAGATTAGGCTGGTCTCAAACTTACAGAGATCCACCTTCCTCTGCCATCCCAAGTGCTAAAATTAAAGCCATGTGCAACCATGGCTGGAAAGACACAGCACTCAACATTCGCCCTGATGAGTTTAGCTTCTTTCTTGGTATTCTTCCTTCTCTTTGAAATAGGACATTTTGCTCTGTGCTGGCAATTATGTCTTGGGTTTATGTACATAACTTGATGGTTACAAGACTCACAGGTTAGAGCCTGTAATTAATACCAGAAGACACACTGAACTTGGGCTGTGATGTTGGGGATTCCTACAAATGGAAAAAATAGGTTTTTTTTTTTTCATTTTAAGAGGCATATGCATTATTTCTTGACAGAATAAGAATGTTTTGATTGAATATAAAATATCCCATCAAAACATGAAGGCATGTTCCCAAAGAAATGTTCATGGATGAAGATTTGGAAATTATATTATAAAGCTGATAACCTATCCATATGATTAATAATTGTTTGGAATGTTCTTAGATGAAGGAATTTGTAGAATGAGTGTTGACTAAAGAAAAGTCACCACTGTGGGCACGGCTTTGATTGTAAGAGTCAGGATTGGTCCATGAATATAAGGACACAGAGGTTTTCAGGCCACTGGAAGCTTGCTCATGTGAACATGCAGCAATAGTTACATCAAACACAAGACCCATGCCAAGTCAATCAGAGAAGGGCCTAGAGTAGAGTGTGGAAAATGGACGGCAGGACAGCCCTAGTCTGGGAAGTGTTGGAGACTGATTAGTGCTAGTTGAGGGATAACAGACCCTACTTGCCACCTCTAGATAGGCTAACTAGACTTCAGTGGATGAAATTGCACCCAAGGGCATCTTGATACAAATGGTTGACTGGATAGGACTCAGCATGTATGGCGGAATGCATGAGGTCAAATGGAGGTATAAGAGGCATGAATGGGGGACAGTGTCTAAACTTAAGAACTCATATGAAATGTACAAAAGCTCAGTTAAAAATTTAGAAAATGAAAGATATACATTGGTATCAGCACTCCTGGTTACCTTTATCAGTCAGTTCAGCCTGGAATCATCTGAGATCAGATTCCCTGTAACTGGAGTTATAGACAGTTGGAAGCTACCATATGGAAACTAAACCTGGGTCCTCTTGCAAGAACAGCCAGTGCTCTTAACCACTGAACCATCTCCTCAGTCTGCCTGCTATACTTCTTTTGTTGTGAAATAAGTTCCTTAGTTGGAGGTAACATTATGTAGAACAGCAAGCAGGCCTGCCTTCAAGTTCTTACCTTGAGATTTTTCCTTGACTTCAGTCAAGAATGCACTGTGCTCTGAATTTGTAAGCCAAATAAACCATTTCCTTCTCTGTGTTGCTTTTGGTCAGTGTGCTTTACTGCAGCAATAGAGTCCCCAACTCTCTGTTTCCTGGCTGCCATGAGGTAAGAAACTTTGCTCCACTCTACCCTTCTGTATGAACTTTCTGCCTTGTCACGGACCTAAGAAAACAGAGGCATCAGAGAGTACTGGAACCTCTGCAACCTTGAGTTAAAGCCAATCTTGCTGCCCATGGCTGACTTTCTCAGACGTGTCACTTGGCTGACACATGAATAACACATTCACTAACAATTTTAAATCACTAAACAAAGATCACATTATGATTTCTTTTCTAGAAACATGACTAGCCAGGGACAGTGGCACACACCTTTAATCCCAGCATTCAAGAGGCAGACTCAGAGTGATCTCTGTGAAATCAAGGCTACCCTGTTCTACAAACAGAGTTTCAGGCCAGCTAGGGCTATGTGAAGATTCTGTCTCAAAATAGAAAATAGGTAAACAAAGAAATAATGACCATTAGTGGTAGTATTTGTTAATTGTGTTTGACTACTATATTCAAAATATTAATAAAATAATATTCAAGAAAAATTTTAATACAAGGTTTACCAAAACTAAAAAAATGCATAATCATAGTTCAGAATCCTCAGAAGTATAACATTCATTTTTTGATACAGTGTATTTTATTCTTTATAAGTGAGATGTTTAATGTATATTTCTTTGTCATGTTATTTAAATTCTAAAAAATCAGTGAAGAAAATAAACACCAAGGATATTCCACTGTGATGAGGCACTTTGAGACTGACCGTATCTATGCCATATTACAAGCAGGCCCCAACTAAACACAGTTGTTGAAAAAATAAAAATAAATAAATAATTAATAAATAAATAAATAAAAATAAATAAATAAAAGAAAAAGAAAAGAAGAGGCTCAACTCAGGTGCACTAAGGTGTGGGATTGAGAATAGCTCAGCAAGCACCTGGCTGCCTGTCCCCCGACAGCAGATTTACACCTTCTGTAGGTAATGAACATTTGGCTTGCTTTTGCAGAATAGTAAATGTTGTTTTACAGAATAGAAATTGTTAGGGGGGTTTTCCATTCCTAAGCTTGGGAACTTAAACTTTTCACCCCTGGATGTAGTTTTCCTTTATAAAAACTAACCCTTGAGACTGTGTGGGACTGCATTTGGGAAATGATTGCCCAGTGTAGTTACCAGCCAACTGTAAAACTATAAAAGTCTTTCTTTATTAAAGGCCTTCTTTTGGAAATTTTTTTTGTGTCTGAGTGTTCTTCTCTGGTGAAACAACATCATAATACCAGTATATGCTGACATACTAACATCAGCATAGTGTCTGAATCACTGGGGACTTTAGCGTACTTTAACATGTAAACCATGGGCTTCTAGCCTACAAAGTAGTGAGAAGCTAAATTTGGAAATTAAAATATTTAAGAAGAGTAAAAGGTTTCTGAACACCAACTGACCAAAAATAACTTCAAATAAACACATTGTGAACTGGAGCTCTTTCAGGTAGCACTCATCTGTCCTGTGTCATGTGATTTCACATCAGTCTTCGTTCTGAACAGACTACTTACCATGCATGTGTTCTCTCCATGCAACAGCTGTAAATGTTGCTTGACACATGGGCTCTATCTGAGACAGTTGTATTTCTACTGGAGTGTTCACACAGTGCATAAAATGTTCTCTGCTTTAAAGAAACATAAAGATTTAATCGTGGAAAAGAAAGACATTTAATAATTTCCTACCATCCTTCCTCAGAATGTAAGAATCAAAATTTTATACTTGTGAATTGTACTGGGTTGGAGTGTTCGATTTTTTAAAAATATCTTATTTATTATTTTTTACTGTGTATATATTGCCTGCATGTAGGTAAGTACACCCCTGTCATGCAATGCCCGTGGAGGACAGAAGAGGCTGTCAGATCTCCTGGAACTGGAGTTACAGACAGTTGTTAGCTGCCATGTGGGTGCTGGGATTCAAAACCCGGTCTTCTGCAAGAACAGTCAGTGTTCTTAATCACTGAGCCATATCTCCAGCCCCTAGAGTGTTTGATTTTAAAAACTACTGCTTGACTGCCTTATATATGTATGTTTATATGCATAGATTGGTGCTACTTTCAACTTTTGTCAGAAAAGCATTATTTTGTAGTGGCAGTAGTTAATGCACACGCATTACCACTTTTCAATGTGCTTTTGTAATAGCAACTATTAGTGCTTAGGCATAGATGGGGCACCTATATCAATACTCCTCACCAAGGTTCAGGGAACATTTTGAAGAGGAGGAGGAAGTAATGTAAGAATTGGAGGATCAAAGTGGTCTGGTATGAAAAGCTGTCTGAATTGAATGTCCTCTGGACAAAATATTCTATGTACCACAGTATCAAAGATACTGATAAGACTTAATTCCTTATGTAAAAATAAATCAGCATATCCATCTCATTATTATGCAGATTGCTTTTGTCTTTAACAAATGACAATATCATACGTATACTAAAGAATTTTTCTAAGTAAATTTCATTGACTTATTTCCAGGAATTTTTTATTTGTATTCCTAACATTTTGACCTATATACATAGGGTCAAGAAAACTTTCTCAAGTGAAAATGGACTGGGAATGGATGAGAGGTTTTAAAGGCCTTCTCAAAATACTTTAAAAACAAGGCAAAGCCAACAGTTTCCTCACACAGCATTATGTGCTGAGTTAGATACATTTGTCTGAACAGTGTGTTTTCTTTCTGCCGACACTAGGAGGTTAATAACTTAGGGAAGATGCTTGAAGAACTACCACAGAGCTCTGTGCTGTTCTTTTCTTCTTCACTGCTGGCAAGTTGCTGAGAATGATAATTTAAATTCAATTCAGACAGCACTCCCATATTCACATGATTTGATCTACCTTCTATCAGATATATTTTCTGATGGATTTATTACATTGCCTTACATTAACAAATTTATTCTCAAGAATCCTTTTGTGCTTTCATGATATTTTTCTTTTTTAACATTTTAAAATATTTTATTTATTATTTTTATTTTATGTGCATGAGTGTATTTCCTGCTTGTGAGTGCACCCATGTCATGCAATGCTTCGGAGTTCAGAAGAGGGCTTCGGATTCCCCTGGAGCTGGAGTTAAGGATGGTTCGTAGCTGCCATGTGGGTACTGGGAATCAAACCTGGGTCCTCTGCAAGGGCAGTCAGTGCTCTTAACCACTGAGCCATCTCTCCAGCCCCCGATATTTTTTTTTATTCTCCTAAACCGCACTAGGTATTCAGGGTCTGAATTATTTAGAAGAAAATTCTATTTCAGTAGTTTCTTCACAGTACAGCTTTCTCCTTTGTAGAATTTCTTTCTTCAGTTGCCATCCAGGTTCATAGTTTTTACCACCTTTTATCTGTGATAAAGGTAGACTTTCTATTTGAGTAATATGACCTCATGTGTTTAAACATGATGATACATATGTCTCAACCAAACAAGTATGCTTCACCTTTTTAGGGTGAAATTATCTGCAAATTCTGCCTGTGTGGTTTTCCACCATGAATTTACATTGTGTGTGTGTGTGTGTGTGTGTGTGTGTGTGTGTGTGTGACTAAGAAATTGCAGGACTTAAAGTTGTTCTGGGGAGTTGGGTCCATGCTAAGCCACATGAATACTACCTCAACTGATCTCATTCTGTTCTTTACCTCACTTTTTACTTAGAATGCCTTGTTCCTTTAGGACTGAAATTACAATATATGACATTTTCCTGAGATGATTTGTTTAGCATAAACTAAATCAGTACATGTGTTTCCATAATGTATGAGTGTCCGTATAATTTGAAGATGTTATATACGATATTTTTCATATCACAAACAAGGGAACAGTAGAATTTTGATACGCTTCAGTCCTTATTAAAAAGTACTTGGTTCTTAAGCAACAGAACTATTTTATGGAGAACAAATTGTTTGGTTTATGGGAGGAAAACTTGTCTGAAGAGTGAAATTAATTCTCTTCTAAACAGAAAGACTATATGCACTTGCATCCTTTATTTATTAGTTGCATGCACCAACCAAGATCCATTTCATATCTGAGTGAAGCTTTGTAATTATTTATTCTGATAATGAATAGCCCTCAAGCTCAAGTTGGGCAGCAAAACAGCAAACACACCATCATTAATCAGCTACAACAAAAGGTTCGTTGTCAAGAGTAATTTTAAATCAGAAATGAGCCCAGTGAAAAACTTCATCCTTTACAGCAAGAAAAGTCTTATTATTGGGAAGAAGAACTGGGAATTGAATTTACTGAAGGTTTCTGCCATAAGAATGTACTAAGGATATCCAGAAAATAGTCAAGTCATTTGTACGACAAAAATCCAAAATGGTTCATTGATTGACAAGGTGTTCTGAAAATACTAAAAAATCTTTCTGTGGCAAATGATGTTTACAATCTGGCCTTCTAATCTATTCTATCTGAAATTGTCATTTTTCTCCATGCACATCCTTATAACCTGAATCCTCAGATAAGTCTGCTAAGTAGTTTTGAGAGAAATAAGCTAATTCAGTATGAATATAAAGAATTATGGGTAGGGATGTATTTCAAATAGAAACAGGTGCCCACAACATTTCTTAATTCCTGGTGATATTAGACTTAAACTGCTGATCTGTACCATTTAAGTGACATGAAAATGAAAGAAAATGCTTTTAAGAATGGCATGTTAGTGAGATACTTACAGATGGTATGACTTGGTGTGCAGAAATAACTTTAGAGCATCCAAAATGCTGCTAGAACAATTAAATAAACTCAATTGGTAGGATTTCAAAGTGAGCACTGAAATTACGGTAACCACCATGTATTCATGCATTAAATTGGAAAATTATTTTGGTAAGCCAAGACATTATTATTATTAATTATTATTATTATTATTTTCAACTTATAGAACAGTTTATTTGAGCTTACGTTCCAGAGGTATTACAGTCCATTTTGATGGAGAGGTATGGTGGCTGAAGTGGCTAGAGGAGGTCCGTATTTTTAAGCAGGCACAGGAAGCAAGAGCCATCAATACTCTACAATAGAAAAAATATTTGGAGAAGATAACGAGAATTAGAATACCGAAATTTTTTTAGACAATACTGTAGTCCCACTTATGCCACTCAGCCTCCCGAGAGCATTACAAAAATACATGAGATAATTTTAAACATGAGAGAAAATGTTTCTTTGGACTTAAGGTTTTAAAACTTCCAGAATGGTGAGGGTGTCACATGATAATGGCAGGCAGTATTGCCTGGAGCAAACTGCTTACTTTAAATTAACTCCAGAGAGAGGAACCCTCTAGGCCTGGTACCACCCTCACCTCCCTTTACTTCCCTGGGCTGCTCAGCCTCCCTTGTCCTGGTCCCAGCACCTTCCCTTCATAAGTCCAACATGCCCAGTGCACCTTGAATCCCCCAGCTTATTTCACCCTCTCAGCTCCCCCACCGAGTCTCTCCTCCTAGGCTGGGTAGAGACCCATTTCTTGTCTTGGCACCCCAGACACCGCAGCCAACCTCTCTGCCCAGAGCCACCACTGCTTCCTGTTCCTCTGCATCTGGACCAAACCAGTTCCTCCCTACAATCCCCAGGAGCCTTCTGGGCCTTGTCCTGCACTCTGGGCCTTGTCCTTTCTTCCGTGGGCTGCACAGCCTCTGGGCAGCCTTGTGCCAGCACCTTTCCCGGTCCCCAGGAGCCCTCTGGAACAGGTCCTGCACTCATATCCCTTTGTTTCTTGGGCTGCACAGCCTCCAGTGTCCTGGAACCAACACCTTCCCTGCGTAAGTCCAGCGTGCCCACCTTGACTCCTCCAGCCCCTTTCACTGCCCCAGCTCCCCCACCGAGTCTCTCCTCTAGGCAGGGTACAGACCTATTTCTTTTCTTGGCATCCCAGACACCTGGGCTAACCTCTCAGCCCAGAGCCACCACTTCTTCCTGATCCTTTGCATCAGGAGCAAACCATTTCCTCCCTGCAGCCCCCAGGAACCCTCTAGACCTGGTCACACCCTCACCTCTCTTTACTTTCCTGGGTGGCACAACCACAAGCTTCCTTAGACTAGCATCTATCCCGGGCCCTTCTCCCAGGCCAGCCCAGCCCCCAAATTCTTGAGAGCAGCATTTTTCCTGGAGGGACCCATATCTTAGGAGAAAGCCTGATATCATCAGAGCCTCATCACATTTGGGCCTCTGTGGGAAATCCTGAAGACAAAGCAATTAGGCCACTCCAACATAAAATCAAAAGAGAGAACCTGAAGCCTAGAACAATCAGCTTTTCACGCCCAATTAGTAAACCACAAAGACACATAAAGTTTACATAGTCCTCTAAGAGGAGTACAATGAGAACTCCCTAGAGATAACACGGGACATGGAACTCAAAAGAACAGTTATAAACATGATAAAAGAATTCAGTGAAATTAAAGAACACACAAAGAAAGAAATAAAAGAACTGAAAGAAGATAGGGATAAACTTCTGAATGAATTCAGAAAAGTTAGAAATATTGAAGAAAAATCAGGCTGAAATCAAGAACGAAGTGAAATACTCAGTAAGCCAATTAGAAACGACAGGAGAAAGCCTCACCAATAGGATGAATAAATGGAAAACAGAACATCAAGACTGGAAGATAAAGATGACGAATTAGCCCACTCAAGCAAAGATTATGAAAAATTTTTAAAAAAGAAAACACAAGAATTCTGTGACACCATAAAAAATACCCCAAACTTATGAATCATAGGTATACAGGAAGGAGAAGGGTCTCAAGATAATGGTATGGAACAGATCTTCAACGGGATTGTAGAAGAAAACTTCCCCAAATTAAAAAAAGACATGCCCATACAAATACAAGAAGCATATAGAACACTGAATAGACAGGACCAGAAAAGAAACTCTCCATGGCACAGGACCAGAAAAGAAACTTTCCATGGCACATCATAGTAAAAACACTAAACATACAAAACAAAGAGACAATACTGAACGCTGCAAAACAAAAATGAGTCACATACAAAGGAAAACCCATCAGGATTACAGCTGACTTTTCAGTGCAAACTGTGAAAGCCAGAAGAGCCTGGACCAAAGTATTTCCAGCTCTAAATGACCACAGATGCCAACCCAGATCACTTTACCCAGCCAAAATGTCTATCATAGTTGAAGGGGAAAGAATAATGTTCCATTACATAAATAGGTTGAAGAAATTCATGTCCGTAAAACCAGTGCTTCAGAGAGTTCCCAAAGCAATACAAAGAGCTGAAGCAAGGAACAGCTATATACAAGGGGTGACAGAAAGAAATTCAATGAAGGTATAACTGTGAAAAATCACAGCTATATCAAGAATGTGAACAGAAATAAAAATTACAGAATTCAATACAAATCTTTCATTAGTTACTTTAAATATCAATGGACTGAACCCTCCAGTCAAGATACTGACTAGTTGAATGGATTAAGAAACAAAACCCATCTTTTTGTTGTCTGCAGGAAACTCATCTCACATTCAAGGACAAGCACTACCTTAAAGTGAAAGGATGGAAGAAACTATACCAAGCAAATGGTACTGAGAAAAAAGGCAGACATTGCAAATTCTGATAAAATAGACTTTAAACTAAAACTAATAAGAAGAGACAGAGAAGGCCATTTCGTTATGATCAATGGAACAATAACCCAAGAAGATAGTACAATCTAGTAAATGAACATATATAGTAAATGAACATATATTCACCAAACTCTGGTGCCCCCAGCTTCATAAAAACAGGACTACAAGACTTTAAGACTCAGATTAATCCCAACTCATTAATAGTAGGGGACTTCAATACATCATTGTAACCATTAGATAGGTAAATGGACAGAGAATTAACAGAGAGACAGGTGAATTAAACAATACCATATATCAAAAGGACCTAAGAGATGTCTACCAAATATTCCACCCACACACCAAAGAATATGCTTTCTATTCAGCACCCCTTGGAAACTTCTCCATAATCGACCATGTAGTGGGACACAAACAAACCTCAACAAATACAAAAGGTTTGAAATAATTCCATGCATTTTATCAGACCACAATGGCATACATCAACACTTGAAGAATCCCCAGTAACCACATGAACACATGGAGATTAAACAACATACTCCTGAATGATGAATGGGTCAAAAGAGAAATTAAGAAAGAAATAAAAGTATTCCTGGAACTCAATGAAAAGGATAATACAACACAACAAAACCTCTGCAACACACTGAAGGTGAACCTTAGAGGGAAGTTAATAGCTCTAAGTGCCTACATTAAAAAATCAGAAAGATCACAAATAAATGACTTAACATTGCAACCCAAGACACTTGAAAAGCAACAACAAAAGAAACCCAAACACAGCAGACAAGAAATAACAGATTCTTCACAGAATTCAAAAAAATGAAATTGAAATAAAGGAACAATACAAAGAATCAATGAATCCAAGAGCTGGTTCTTTGAAAAGATAAACAAGACTGACAGACTGCTAGCCCAGTTAACGAAAAGAAAGAAAGAGCACCTCCAAATCAACAAAATCAGAAATGAAAGGGGAAACTTCACAACAGTCACCAAAGAGATACAGAATATTATAAGGGAATACTTTAAAAACCTATATGCTACTAAATTTGAAAACCTAAAAGAAGTGGGCAGGCAACTAAAAGCATTGGAAACACCCAAGCTAAACCAAGAAGAAATTAACAGCTTAAACATACCCATAACACATAAAGAAATTGAAACAATAATACAAAACCTCCTTACTAAAAAAAGCCCAGGACTAGATAGATTCATGGCAGAATTCTACCAGACATTTAAAGAGGATCAACATCCAATACTACTTAATTTATTCAAAAAGAAAGAAATGGAAGGAGAACTTCCAAATTCCTTCTCTGAAGCCAGCATCACTCTAATACCAAAGCCAGGTAAAGATACAACCAAAAAAGAAAACTATAGACCCATACCTTTAATGAACATAGATGCAAAAATTCTCAACAAAATACTTGCAAACCACATACAGACACACATCAAAAAGATCATCCACCATGATCAAGTTGGGTTTATTCCAGAGATCCAGGAATGATTCAATATGAACAAGTCAATAAACATCATAAATCATATTAATGGACTCAAAGACAAGAACCTCATCATCATCGCATTAGATGCAGAGAAGGCCTTTGACAAAATTCAAAATGAATTTATGTTCAAAGTCCTGGAGGGAATTGGACTGGAGGGAACATAATCTCAGCATAATTAAAGCCATGTATAACAAACGCACAGCCAACGTCATTCTAAATGGAGAAAAACTGGGAGCATTCCCATTGAATTCAGTAACCAGGCAAGACTGTCCTCTATCTCCACTCCTCTTTATCATAGTGCTTGAAACTCTTGCAACAGCAATAAGACAAGAGAAAGAAATTAAAAGCATAATAATTGGAAAAGAAGAGAGTAAATTATCCCTTTTTGCATATGATGTTATATCTAAGAGACATCAAAAAATCCACAAGAAAACTCCTAGAAATTATTAACACATTCAGTAAGGTGGCGGGTTAAAATATCTACAAAAGTCTGTATCCTTTCTATATACCAATAACAAGCATTCAGAGAAAGAGTACATGGAAGTATTCCCCTTCACAGTAGCTGCAAAAAAATGTAAAATATCTGAGAATAAACCTGACCAAGACATTAAAGTAAAGACATTAAAGACTTCTAAAATGAAAATTTTAAATCCTTAAAGAAACAGAATGAGGAAGACATCAGAAGTTGGAAGGACCTCTGTCTCCTGATTGGCTGGTTCCTCCAATGGTGGGCCTGAAATGAGAGCAAAGTAGGAAGGAAAGCTGGGAGCCATCTTGGGATGGAAGCCAGGAGCCAGCGGTAGAGTGTGATGGTGTAGGAAACTCAAAGCCAGTGCAGCAACTCAAAGACAGAATGGATTGAATGGGGCAAGATTGCTGGCCCAGGAGGCCTGAGCAAATGCTAACAGGGGACTATGGGTATGGCATTGTTCTGATAAGGCATGTTCTGAGTCCCTGTGGTGTGGGGCTAGGCACTGGGTACTCATTCCTTTGTAAGTTAATAAATACACATAAATATATTATATGGTTTGTCTAATCACACAGGAGACCCAGAGAGAATTTCGGGCCACAAACTCCCGTGCTCATGGATTGGAAGAATTAATATTGTGAAAATGACGATCCTACCAAAAGCCATTTATAGATCCAATGCAATGCCAATCAAAATCACCATATTTTTCACAGAATAGGAAAAAACTATCCTAAGATACATATGGATGCACAAAAGACCTAGGATTTCCAAAGCAACCTGAGCACTAAGAGCAATGCGGGGGGGGATTACTATACCACATAGTAAACTGTATTACAAAGATATAGTCATAAAAACAGCATGGTACTGGCACCAAAATAGACCCATAGATCAATGGAACAAAATTGAAGACCCAAATATGAGTACATTCAATTTCAGCCTCCTGATAATTGACAAAACAGCCAAAAACATTCACTGGAGGAAAGAAAACATGTTCATCAAATGGTGCTGGCAAAACTGTATATACACCTGTAGAAGAATGAAAATAACCCCTATCTTTCATCTTGCAGAAAGGTCAACTAAAAATGAATCAAAGACCTCAATGTGAAGCCTGAAACTCTGAAATTGTTAGAAGAAAACATTGGCAATAACCTACAAGATATAGGTGAAGGAAAGGATTTTCTAAACCAGACATCAACTGCCCAGGAAACAAGGTCGAGAATCAACAAATGGGACCTCATTAAACTAAAAAGCTTCTGTACATCAAAAGAAACGACCAAGGAAGTGAAGAGAAAACCCACAGAATGCAAGAAAATCTTCACCAGTGACACGTCTGACAGAGGTTTAACATGCAGGGTATATAACAAACTCAAAAAACAAAGTATCAAGAAAGGAAGTAACCCAATTAAAAGATGGGCTAAGGATTGGAACAGAGAGTTATCAAAAGAAGAAATAAAGATGGCTAAGAAGCATCTTAAAAGGTGCTCAACATGACTAGTAATTAGGGAAATGTAACTTAAAACCCTTTAAGATTTCATCTTACCCCAATCAGACTGGCTAAAATCAATCATGGATTGGAAGAATTAGTATTGTGAAAATGACCATCCTACTAAGGAGAGAATGTGGGGAAAGGGGAATGCTCATCGACTACTGGTGGGACTGCAAGCTTGTTCAACCCCTATGGAAAGCAGTGTGGAGAACAAATTACAAATGAACCTACCATTTGACCCCATTATACCACTCCTTGGCATATACCCAAATAACTCATTCTATTGCAGAGACACTTGTACATCCATGTTTGTTACTGTTCTTTTCACAATAGTTAAGAGATGGAAGCAACCTAAGTGTCCCTCAACTGACAAGTAGATAATGAAAATGAGGTTCATTTATAAGATGGAATTTTACTCAGCAGTAAAGAAAGATGAACTCATGAAATTTGCAGGTAAATGGATGGAACTAGAAAGTGTTATACTAATTGAGGTAACACAGATTCAGAAAAAAAATCGATGTATGTTCTCCCTCATATGTGGATCCTAGCACCAAATCCTTATAAGTGAGTATGTATTCAGACATAACTACAGAAACCAGGATAATGAAGAGGAACCAGGG
The DNA here is from genome assembly GCF_000622305.1 of Nannospalax galili. Taxonomy (NCBI): domain Eukaryota; kingdom Metazoa; phylum Chordata; class Mammalia; order Rodentia; family Spalacidae; genus Nannospalax; species Nannospalax galili. Next base: position 12,437,525 of record NW_008337147.1, read on the forward strand.
AAGTAAAGGAAAAGAAAGAATCTGAAAGATAAGAAGAGTAGAAATCAGGTGTTAACAAGGGAGATATGGATAATAATGGGGTTATTTTAAGTGGGAAGAGTGAACGTTATACAGGGAACCTAGGTGATAAAGGCAAAAAGGAGCTCAAGAGAGGTGGGACCATAGGAGAAGGGTATTATTAAGGGAGAAATGGAAAAACCAGGGACACCTTACATGGGGAAACCATGGTGGAAGGGTTAGACAATGTGAGACATAAACAATGCCTAGCTAGCTTTAGTAAACCAGAGAGAACCATATTATGCCAACAATCTACTGACAAATTATACATACAATCAGATCAAAGAAAGTAATATATGCCTAGGCAAGTTTTATGTGACAGAGTTTGGTCTTTGCCCAAGTTCTATCTACATGGCATATAGTAATTAAAACTACCAGACTGGTAGAAATAACCTTATTGGATGTTCAACAGCCATATTTTGAGGCCTATACTAATTTGGTCAGGGGTTCTTAAAGGACAGTTTTTGTCCTTTGCCCTCCTAGGTCGACTAAGTTCCAGAGGAGATGAGCATCTCTCAAACTGTCCTGTAACTGTGGTGTGTCACCTGTCCTCTTGAGCAAGGAGCCCATGGAGACCCCACCAAATGGACCTAAACCAGTATCCTGTCTACAAAGAGGATGGTCAACACAGAAGAAACATTTCCTACATGCTTCCAAGCAAAGCCAGCCATTGTCAAGCAGGACCTTTGACTTACCTTCACATAGACGAAACTGGTGAAAGAAAGTAGCCAGGGGCTCCTCCCAAGCCCATGTGACCCCTGAGGAAAAGATCTTCAAACGACCTTAAAAGTGAAAATAAATAGGTTTATCTGGGCCAACTGTAGGGTCTTAAACACCCAGAAGGAAAGTATAACCAAAGATTAATGGGATCAATGTAATTTTTAAGAGTCCATATGTATAGCTAAAGGCTACATAAGAAGAAACAGTGCCAGAAAGGAGATAACTTCCTTTGAGTTGTTGGCCAAGGTGGCACAAGAGACTCCCAGACAGTAACCCAGAATAAAACAGGGAAAATGAACAGCAGACCCCAATCTTATCTAAAGGAATATTGACAACTGATTGCTGCTAGATGAGGAGCAGGTTATCCCCCTAAAACAAGGATCTCTAGATAGGCTGACTAGATTCAGCAGATGCACTAGCACCGGGAACAGCTGAGGGGCACTGACAAACACAAAGGACAGTAACAGGGATAACAGATTATATGGGCTCCAGTATGGGGGAGGGGGGAGGCTATGGGAGGGTGCCATTTGGGAAGTGGTTATATAGATGAATAATATTGTGTTCTGTATGATCTACACACAGAAAAATCAACAAATTTTAAAAAAAGACATATTTGAGTAGGAAGCATAAAAATTTACTTCATTTTAAATAGAGGTGCATTACTAGTGAAATCTACCTGATGACTTCATATACATGCTCAGATGCCAAGGAGCTCAGAAAGTAACCGACTGTGGCTAGTAATAATCAGATATATAGAGATTAGAAATGCATGTGCATCTTGTGTCAATTGTATTAACAAAAGACTTAAACCTCATTTAATTTTATGTCTTATGGATTTTATACTGAGTACAATATTGTATAACTATTAATTGAACTGTAAACTTAAAAATTACAGCCAATTTTTAGAGATCATCTTCACTCTGGAAATTGTTATTGAATATGTCAGTGCTGTTGTAATGAAATGCTTCCTCTAATTATGTGGTTAATAAATAAATAATTTTTTAAAATGCACAAAAAATTAAGGCCAGAGAGAATACTGGGATCACAGACTTCCCTCCATCACATGCTCCTAACAACCTAAGGCCCCCCCTACTGGTATCTACCTTCTTGGGTTCCACTATTTCTCTGCAGTGCCATGCTGAGGACAAAACTTTTTAATACATGATTGAGACAGTCAGAATATATCACATTTTATTCATGAATTGGTTTTCCACAATTTCATTTATCTGCCGTAAATTGTAGCCTTAAAATAATAAATGGAAAATTCCAACGATGAAATATTTATGCTTTATATTGTGCATCTTTCTTAGTATAAAATCTTTTGCTAGGCCATTCCACCCTGTCTAGATCATAAATCATTCCTTCTGAGACAGGGTCTCCCTGTAGCCCCAGCTGACCTAAACTCACTATGTAGTCCAAGCTGGCCTTGAACTCACAGAAATTGGCCTGCCTCTGCCTCCCAAGTGTTGGGACTAAAGACAGGTACCACTACACCCAGGAATAAATGTTAATATATTCTATATTTAGAAATGTAAGATGTAGTGTTTTCTGAGTTCAGTTGTTTATAAATTAGTTGATATTTTCAGTGCAATTCACTTCAAGACAAAGGATATTAAAGGGTTTTATATGATCTTTTAATTTTGGAATTCCTATTTGCATCTCTTTAATTTTTTTAAATCACTTTTACTTATTTTGTGTGTACTGGGAGTGAGGGCACGTATGTGGGGGTTGAAAGGCAACATGCAGAAGTTGATTCTGTCATTCTACTTTGTATGTTCCAGGGATGAACTCAGGTTGTCAGGCTTAGAAGCAAATATTACACAGAGTCATCTCACAAACCTTTCTGTTTACTTCTTTTTTCTTTTTAAAGATTTTTTAAAATTTATTTTTTGTGTATTTGTTTACACATTTCTGTATGTATGCCATGTATGTGCATGAACCCAGAGAAGTTAGAAGAAGGCATCCATTGAACAGATCCTCTGGAGCTTGAATTGCAAGCTGTTGTGAACTGCCTGATGTGGGCCTGGGAACAGATCTCACGTCCTCTAGAAGAACAGTAAGTGCTCTTAATTGCTAAGCCATCTCTGCAGTCTCTTGTTTGTTTCTTAACAAAGGAAAGATCAAAGAAAGTGATTTCACTGTGTAAGTGTTTCTTATAGATTTTCTTTTCAGTATGCTATACCACATACAATTTTTCTGAGAGAGTTCATGGATATAACTGATGGCTTTGAACGAAAGGCTTCTTCCTACTTAGCACATATAATTTTTAAAAATGCAAAATTTTGGAACACAGCATCATTAGTGGACAATAAAGCATTCATATTCAGTTAAATTATATAATGACATAGGTAATAGGTACTGTAATGATATTTTATCTATATTTTATTGCTTTTTATCTAGTGTACTCCAGCTCATTGACTAACTGTACTTGTGTGTCGATCATCCACTTCAAAAGCATTTTTATCACATTTGAAAGGTGACTGTCTCATCTCAATGTCAAATTCCCATCAAGCACTTGAAGAAGGTATTTTGTACACTGTGGTGTGCCTATTTCCCATGTGTTCTCTTGGCATTTTTCCACTTCTTTTCTCTATCTGAAGAACTTCTTTCTCTGTTGAACTCTGTCTTCCCTTCCAGATTGATTATACTACAAAATTGAAATGCACAACCACCTGTTTCTCATCAGTAAGCAACAGCAAAAATGTCACTGAATATACTGCTGAATGTCTACTAGAGTTTCTTTGTATTTTATAATGCCACATAAGAAAATTCCAAAATCAAAGCTGCTAGTGTTCATGGCTCCCATTGAAAACTACCAGGAAATATTGTCTCTTATATGGAAAAACATTTTTCCATTTTTCCAAATGTTAATTTAGTACCTAAGTATTTAGTTCAGATTATGTAAGATCTTTTTTCATGGTGCTACATTTAATTATTGTTTAAGGAATAAATCTACACGATTATAGAGGCAATGCCCCCTTTTTTTTTTTTTTTTGGTCCTTTTGAAACAGGGTCTCACTATAGCCCCAGTTGGCCTGGAAGTAGCTATGTAGACCAGGCTGGCTTTGAACTCAGAGATACCCCGCCTCTGCATCCTGAGAACTGGGATTAAAGGCCTGTACCACCATGCCTGGTTGAGGTGCAATGTTTTTAAAATTCAGTTATGAATTACTTTAAATAAGAAGCACAAATATGTGTTATCTTATTTCCTAGAACATATGTAGGTTTACAAAGTTTAGAAACTTAATTGTTTAAATTTCATCTGATAAAGCTTATATTTATAAATTGATTTGCACACCACAAAGCTTGTGTAAAGGGCAGAAGAAAATTTCAGGGTGGCAGTTCTTTCCTTACACTATGTATATTTTAGGGATTGAACTCAGGTCATCAGCCTTGACAACAGATGCTCTTACCTGCTTAGCAGTCTAACGGCTCAGGCCTCTATTTTATTAAAATTCACACTGTGACTCTGAATCATTTTGAAATATGTCATGCAGCATGTGACTAAATAAGTGCAGAAGGCATGCGATACCTTCCACAACCAAGTAAAACAAAAATAAGTATGAAAAAGCCATGAGAAAACTAGATTAAAAATAGTGTTAGGGTTTGAGAAGATGACTCAGAAGTTAGAGCACTTGTTGGGCAAGCATGATGCCCTGAGTAGAGTTCCTGAGGGTCATCATCGAGGCCCACTGCGGCAAAGATCCTGCCACGCCAGCTCTGCAGCAGGTGCAAACAGGAGAATCACCAATGCCTGGTGAGCATCAGTCTATATCTAAGTTCAGAGAGGGATCCTGTCTCAAAAGATAAAGGAGGCTGTTGATAGAGCAGGACACCTAGAACTCGCCTCTCCTCTCTGTCCGCATACTCACGTGCACATACAATGTACACACATATGCCACACACCCCCTCACATGCATAGACACACAGACCAAGAACAAAAGTTAAAATTAAAGTGCATTTTATAATATTTCATTTTTAAATTTAAAATTTCCAAATTTAAACAAACACATAACAGCTTGGTAATTTTAATTCATGTTTATAAAATGTATAAAATGTATTTGCCATTACCAGTACACACACTTATCTCCAGTAATCAATAACAAAGTTTTTTGAAACCCAACTGCATAAGGAAGATACATAGGTTATATGAATTTTATTGAATTAACATTTGCTGAATGAGCTACTTTTTTTCTGTCTTCTCAGTTTAGAAATCTGCCTTGTTTTGATTTTTACATTAGTCAGGTTTCTCTGGAGGCACAAAATTGATAAATTAATAAAATAATTTATTAATCAGCATACTTTGGATTTGTAATCACACCCAAATCACAGCTGTTCAGTAAGAACCTGGTTTTTGCTTGGTCCTTTATCTGGACGGTTACATCAGCAGCTGGAATAGTTTCACAGTGGCTTTCTTAGACTGGAGAAGTCAAATTCCCCGTCGTTGCTCAGTTCATGGGGTAGGTGCCTCAGCAGTCCCAATCTGTCACTGCAAACTTATAGGGTTCCTGAAAACCTGCTGGTCCTTCATCAATGATAGAAGCCTAAAAACACTGGCTCCAATGTCAGCAAAGGATTCAGCAGCGGCAGCAGCAAATGCTAAATCAGTTAGGTGACTAGAGGTTATGGCCAAACTAACAAAAAGTGAATTATCTTCTTCTTCTTCTACTACAAGGTGCTGGCCTCATTTTGGGGTGGATCTTCCCATATAAATTAAAGCAATCAGGACAATTCTTAAGTTGAGGCTCCCTACTCAGACTATTCTAGTTTCTAGCAAGAGCCATTTAACCAACCATCACATAATGAAAGGTATTAGTCACCAACATTATGTGTAGTCTATCCCCATTAATATTTGTTAGTTAAATAGTAAGATATATCATATGATCTGTTACCTGACACCTTGGTATTGTAACAACACATATTAGGAGGCACTGGATTGCCACTACCAATTGTTAGCATGAATCAGGAAAGAAGCAGTGCATCATAGTAAAAAATAACAGATTTTGTCCTTTGCTTTAGATATTTTATGAGGAACAGTGAAATGCATCCTTGATTCTCAAGGTCTTTGAAGGTTATAAAATGCATACTGTTACTGGACAGATTAAAGAAAAACATACTAAGGAAAATATATTAGTGCATAGGATTAATATCACTTAAACATAAAAAACAATGAGGGTGATCCTTAGAAAGAACGTTACAAAATTATCATCGATTCCATAACGTTTTTAAAAATTGTCTGTTCTGATCAACTTGTGGTTTTGGCAACAACCGACCTCTGCTGATTTTCTGCTTTGAATTTTCCTCAATGCCTGGGACTTATGATGTGAACTCTGAAGACCATTGAGCCCAGTCCTGCTCTCTGTTAGTTCTTCTCATTTTTCTAAAATTACTTTAGCCATGTTTGCCATATTACAAGTATAATTTTAACCATCAAGCAATATTAATAATTATCTTCTTTATATGTAAAAAATTTATATAACTTACAATACAGTCTTCATAAACTAATGAAACAATGTTTTCAGGAAATATAAATTTCCATTTTTAAATGCGGGCTTTCAGGTGGTCAGGATTATGGGGCATTTCACCTATTGAGGCATCTACATGTCCCAAATTAAACATTTAAAGTTCAATACAGATGTGAAACAATCACAGTGGTAAAGAAAGTCAACGATGAAAATAATCAAGTACTTCAAAAGCATTCTACAAATGAAATTCTGTAAGTTACACTACTAGAGAATTGGACTGTTAAAATACTAGAGGATTCAAACATTTTATCATGCATACTTTTCTAATACTATGAAGTTTGCAAACATAATTCATGCATTTTAGTGTGACTTATTTGACTACTCTTAGTACCATAAAATAGGATGTGAATCAAAGCTTGAAACAACCTCTGCATGCTTTACTGTAAACTGCTGCGCATCGTTTCAAACATGGTTTTACAAAGGTTTTACTCACATATTTGCTACAAAAGCCACAAACTTACCCAAAACATGCATTTTAGGATTTAGAGATCAAAATATTTAGGTTCAGAAGTTCTTTTCTTAAATAAAGAATTTGAAAACTGCTTTGATTTCCTAAACATAGTTTTCTGATGGTCAATCATATCAGTAAGAACCATGCAACGCTAGAAACAAAAATGCATTAATTGAATACTTAGACACTGCCAGAATGATGTATGCTATAGAGGAAAAAGAAAAGCTGACTTCAAAACAGTGAACATATGTAAATACTGTGATGGAAGGGCTATGAAGTAAGAATGAGAGTTTTTAATTTAGATATTCATGATCAGAAAAAGCAAAGCAGAAGGACCAGCAGATGGGCAAAACAAAGAAAAACACAGTTTCGAAATGCTAAGACACCTGCATGTAAAGGAAACAAAAAAGAATAGTGTCTCTTGATTATCAAGCAAGTGAACATCTGATATAACTGAAAGTTTCTCCTTTAAAGATTACTTCTTTTGACAAAAGCAACTTACAAAGTAAGGGTACATTTAAGCTCCTTGTTTTAAGGCGCAGTTCACTATGATGGGGAAGTCTTGGCAGCAGGTGCATGAGGCAGCTGGTCACAACACATCTTTGGTCAGGAAGCAGAGGGAGACAAATGCTGGTGCTCAGCTCTCCTTCCTTTTTTAAAATTTTTAACAACCACATGATTAGAAGAAGCATTTCATTACGGCAAACATATTCAGTAACAATTTCCAGAGAAGGATACAACTCTTTCAAAAGTGGCCCTAAATTTTTCGGTTCACAGTTGAATTAAAACAGTCATACACAATATTGAACTCAGTATAAACCCTGCAAGATATAAAATTGAATGAGTTTTTAACTTTTACAAAAGATCTTCATTTCATTTTAAAATATTTTTCCTACAGAAAGACTCATTTTTAAGGCTACTAACACTTAGATGTTTGCACATGTGTCTCTAATCTCTATGTATTTGATTGTTACTAGTCCTAGTCAGTTACAGTTGGATACTTGGCAGTAAGTATGGTTATAACATCATCAGGTAGATTTCAACGGTAATGTTTATCACCTCTACTAATTAACATGAAGTAAATTTTTATGCTTCCTCCTCAAATATAACTCATTTTTTATTTGTTGTTTTTTTTTGTGTGTGTGTATCATGCAAAACATCTCAAACAATCTTATTCATTCTATATGCCCATTTCCCAAATGACACCCTCCATGGCCTTCCACCCCCCGCTGGAGCCCATCTACTCTGTCATCCCTGTTACTGTCCATTGTGTTGTCAGTGCCCCCAGCCATTCCCCAGTGCTTGTCCAGACACTGAGTCTAGTCAACCTATCTGGATATCCTTGTTTTAGGAGGATTAGCTGTTCCTCATCTTGCAGCAATCAGGTGTCAATATTCCTTTAGATAAGATTGGGGTCTGCTGTTCATTTTCCCAGTTCTATGCTAGGTTAAGGTTTGGGGGTCTCTTGGGCCACCCTGGCCAACAACTCAAAGGAAGGCATCTCCTATCTGGTGTTGTTTCTTGTTATGTAGCCTTTAGCTATACATATGGGCTCTTAAAAATTATATTGACCCCTTTAATCTTTGATTATACTTTCCTTTTAGGTATTTAAGACCATACAGTTGGCCCAGATAAACCAATTTATTTTTACTCTTAAGTCGTTTGAAGATCTGTTCTTCAACTCTTAAGGCCATTTGAGAATCTGTTCCTCAGGGGTCACATGGGCTTGGGAGGAGCTGCTGGCTCCTTTCTTTTAACAGTTCCTTTTTTGTGAAGATAAGTCAAAGGTCCTGCTCATCCATGGCTGGCTTTGCTTGGAAGCCTGGAGGAAAGTTACAATATCGTATTAAGCCTACTGTTTAAACATCACTCTTTCTCCAGAACTCGGTTCTTAAAATAGTTAAGGTTCCAACTGGGCTCACAACCTAGTAAAAGATATGCATAATATCTACATCCTATTTAAGATTTCTGAGGATTAGACTCAGTGGTAGGACATTTGCCTAGGTTGCATGAGGTCCTGGGTTCAATAACTCTCACTTAAAAATAAATGCTAAAAAGGGATGTCAACATATTAAAACACAATGCATATTAAAATTTTTTTCTCTTTTTTAATCTGCATTGAGGATACTTTCCTCTTAACTCTGATCTTGTCATTGCACTGGTCCCATTTTATCTGATGAATTTTAAACACTCTTAGTTACCTACATTCATCCCTGGTCTACTAATAATAATTAGTGAGTTCTAGAATTAAACAATTTAAAAGTTTCAAAGTATATGCCATGTTGAATAGTGCAGTAAAATCTCGTGTTATTGTTTTTTTTTTATAGTGTCACAAATATCATGGGAGTAGCCAATCACCTTCTAACTGCATTTAAGACAAGCTTCACAACAGTAAATCCGTACTAGACACTGTTATCAGGACAAGACCTGTGTCTAGACAAATCATAAGCCACAGGGGACAACCTACTACTATCATTCTGCTAAACAGACATGGTATTAAACTGACTCACAATTACTTATTGTTATATCCATAGATAAATGCATTGCTCAGTTGTTACCAGAGAAGTTTCTTGCAGCAGATGATGATTAACTCAGAGACCCACAAATAGTCAGTGTGCAGAAAACAAGAGATTACAGAGTGCTCAACCAAAAATGTGTTACCTATATCACACCTTCTCCTCTGATGGCTCAAGTATCTTTGCAGAAGAGCAGGCAAAAAGATTGTAAGAGCCAGAGGTAGATGAATACAAAGAAACTGTGCTATCTGGACATCACAGGGTGGTTGTACATGTGAACCCACAGCACTTATGACAGCATGCACAGGACCGGTGCATACCCAAGCCAAAGAGACGCCCAGCATGGATGGGGGAAAGATGCAAGAAGCCCAGTCCTAGCTGAGGCTCTATTGGCAATTGATAGAAGCTGAGAAGGAGAGGATCAGTTTTCCTCACTGCTGTGATGCCCGGTAAGTTGAGGAGACTCAGGGCATGAAGGCATACCCAGGAGCACTTGAAAGGTATGGATTGGAATTGGTATGTCTTAAAAAAAAAAAAAAAGAAAAAGAAAAACAGAATGAAATAAAAGGGTAAAAAATATCGGAGGGTATGAAATGGGAGCAAGTTGGGTGGGGCTAGATGGGGGAGGGCATCTGAATGTGATCAAAATATATTGTATGAAATTCCAGAATCAGCTAAAAATTATTTTTAAAAAATTAAAAAAGATTATTTGTTTTAATCTTTCATCTGCAAATCTCTTTATTTTGAGTTGATATTTTTATTAAGCATATTTCAAGTCCTACATTAAAAACTTACCTACATATTCATGAGGTATCTTGTGATGTTTTTAGATTCATATAATGTTTTTTAAAAAATATTTTATTTACTACTTTTATTTTATGTGTATCAGTGTATTTCCTGCATGTATGTGAGTGCACCTTTGTCATGGAATGCTGCAGAGGTCAGAAGAGGGCTTAGGATGCCCCTGGAACTAGAGTTAAGGATGGTTCGTATCCGCCATATGGGTGCTGGGAATTGAACCTGGGTCTTCTGCAAGAGCAGTCAGTGCTCTTAACTGATGAGCCATCTTTCATGTTTAATGTTAAAATCCATTTAAACATGTCTGTTACTGTGAACATTTATCATGGTTTGCAGTGGTCACCTTCAGAATCCTTTCTTCTAGTATTTCAAACTGCAAAACTTCATGCTCCTAATTTTATCTTAGAACTCTGGGATCAATGTCTCCTTAATCAACTTCCTCTCTACTCTCCTCAAGCTCCAGTAACCACATATCTATGGAGAACATCTATGAGATCAATTTGATTGGATTACATGTATGTACTATTATGCTATTCCTGTCTGTTACTGGTTCATTTTACTTCCTATTATAAATAAAATTTCCAGTTTCACTTACATTGTAACAAATAACAGGATTTCATTCTTTTTTGAAGCTAAATAGTATTCTATCCTAAGCATTTTTCAAGTATCCTGTTTCATTTATGTTGCTGTGATAAAATATCTCAACAAAAAGTCACATAGGGGAGAGTGTTAATCTTATCTTACAAATCTAGGTGATAGCCCATTATTGCAGGAAGGTCTTAGTGGCAGAGAAGTGAGCATTACATATTCCCTTGCTTCCTGACTTATAAGCAGCTTGCTCACTCCACTGTAACACAGTTCAGGAACCCCTGCCTAGGGAATAGTGCCACCCTCAGTGGGTTCGGTTTTCCCACATCAGTTAACTAAGTCAGTCTGTCACAGACATGTTCATAGACCCACCCACTATAGAAAATTCTTTATTTCAACTTTCCCAAGATGATTCTAGGTTGTGTCAAGATGACCATTAAAACTAACCATCACACCATAGTTACTTACTCATCACACTATGGACAAAGTTTGACTTTGCTTCATGGGTATTGTTAATAGTACTGTGATCAATAGTTTAATTTTGAAAATTGTATTAGTAATATCTATCACTGATTCTCAAAAAAATAGAAATCTTTAAATTTTATCTTTATTTAAGCAAAGTCTCTCATCAGAAACTAATACTTATCAGGATCAACTCATGGTACAAGTTAGAGGCCCAAATAACATTGTCTTCTTTCATTATTGTACAAATAGAAATCTCTACCAGGCCATTAGCTTAATTCAAAGTTGCAGAGTATTTTTAGCAGCTCTTATTATTTTTCAGTGTTTATGAACAGAAATTTTCTTCCCCACAACTAATTTATTTACACATTTTTTTATAATTACTGCATCATATACTAAACTTACTTACATATTAATTTCTCTAGATCACTGCCCAGTATGATAGGTTTTTGTTGTTGTTTGTTTGTTTGTTTGTTTTGGTCTTTTTGAGACAGGGTCTCCCTATAGCCCCAGCTGGCTTGGCACTTGCTTTTTAGACCAGGTTGGCCTTGAATTCACAGAGATCCCTCTGCCTCTGTCTCCTGAGTCCTGGGATTAAAGGCATGCACCGCCATGCCCAGGTAGTATGTTAGTTTTTAAACCACATATCCATTGTTCCATAGACATTGAATATGTACATGTTTGTATCTACCTATCAGTATCTCTTTCATCTGGAGATTGCTAACCTACCAGATGTCATAGTCATCATTAGATGACAAAGCAAGGTGAAGATTTTACAATAAAATTTCTTTTTGACTTACGTTGATGGTATAGTTATGATTGAATAGCTGAGACTAACTTCCATATTTCTCATATTGCTTCACAGAATCATGTGTAGGCACCCTGGTCGTATGATCAGGTAGATCTTTTGTATATTTATGGACTCTGGGGCCAGAGGCAGGATAGGAATGAGTGTGCATCATAGAAAAGTAATGCGATCTACTGGTTAAGTGACTTAAAGTTTTTCTTGTCCTTCACCACTACAGGAGACCTCAGACAAAAAGAAATAGCAGTTAAGTGTTTGGAAACAAATACGTGTAAGAATTTGCTCATCAGAGTGAATCAAATTCTTGAAGGAAGCTTCCTTAAGGGGATAATGTTCACTGTTCACACACAGTGTTTGCTGTGGGGAGGTCAGCATTCATTGTGTAAAACTACCAGCAAAGGCTGGATATCAGCTCAAGGCAGGCCTGAAGACGCATCACCTTAAAAAAAATAAAATAAAAAACTAGCTTCCTCAACAACATTTCTTGATTTTTCAAGTCTTGATCAAGAAAGCCAGCAACTTGACCCTGTGACCAAGTGAAATGAACTTTGATGTGCTATGACAAAAATCCTGAGTTTTGTTTCAAATAACAGAGGATTATACTTAAATTATTAATAGTAGAATAATCAGGTCTACCTTGAAGACTGAACATATCTAAAATTACCAATTTTTCCTGATCAAGAAATATCCTCCAAGCACCTCTGATCTACATGAGAGCTCCATTTTTTTTTCTAGACGTTTCCACATGAACTTATGCCCATCTCTACCCAGGCTATTAGGTAAGATTGACCTCAAGGTCTTTTAAGCATAAAGAAATGCCATGGAGTAAAGACAATAAGAAAAGAAATCTCATTGGAAAATCTTGAAACCTTTGGAAACAATATGTAATATAATGTAGTCCAAGGCTATTCACTTTGGGGCCCTTTAAAAGGCAGTTTTCAGTCTAACTCATATATGAAAATTCATCTTTATTGTTGGATTTTGAGACAGTTTTAAATAGTTTTGTGTGTCAGCAGTTGCAGAGGATTTCTGAAGTTTTGCATGGAAGGTATAGGAGCTAAGGGCCACCCACCCCCCTTGCTGACCTGTATAGAGAAGTCAGGGATGGTCATGAGCTCAGTGCTCATTCAGAAAGGAAAGTGTCCAACCCAGCTATATTATCCACATTACTAAAGCCTGGGTTTTTGTTAACTTTTGGCTGTTATTATTTTGTCTCATTTAATGATCATATTTTCACATTAAAAATATTACCTACTCTTCTAGATATTTTGTTTGGAGATTTTTACACAGGGAAATGTGTGAGTCAAATTAATGAGTCCTGGGAAAGAGAAATGTAGAGTAAAATAGTGTGAATAACTGTTGGGATTAGTTCCTTAATAACAAGAAAGATACATATTTTGCGCATAGTAAGAAATTATATCAATCTAGGATGTGGCAGTTTTGGGGTTTTCTCTAAGATCTGTGACCTCTCCAGCCATGTCTATTTGGCTGCGTTTACAGTACCACACATGAGTTTCCTCCCATTGAGTGGGCTTTTGTCCAATTAGATAGCTCTTGATCACTCCCAATACAAAAATGCCACTACTTCATCAATGTTGTATGTTTAGCTGGTAATTGATACCGTTATTGGGTTTGAAGCTGGTGTTAGACCATCACCTAATATTCTGCCTCAGTACCTTGCAGAGTGCTTTCCAAAGCTATGATATTTAGCCTTTAGGGGAAGTGGCTTCAAGGTCAGTTCCAGCTTCATTGCTCCAAATCCTGTGTCTGAAATATGTTCTGTCTTCCGCAGTAGGGTTTTACCTTCAAATTCTAGGAGGCAATCAAGGGCTGTGGCAATAGCCTGTGTAATTTTGAGAGTCTCTTGGACCACCCTAATCAAAAACTCAAAGGAAGGTTTCTCCTGTCTGCCACTGTTTCTTGTTATTTAGCATTTAGTTACATGGATTCATTTAGAGATATTGTGTGTGTAATTTGTCATTCATTGTTGGACTACCATGATTTCCTCTGCTTTTTTACACTAGCTATGCATTATTTATCTCTCCTCTCTCTCTTGCTCTCTGACCCTTCCACCATAACTTCCCCATTTAAAGTGTTTTTCCACATTTCTCCCTTGATAATACCAGTCACCACTCATCAAAGAAGCTTCTTTTGCACCAGAGACTATTACAGAGTTCCACAACTGGTCACACACAGACATTGTCTCTAAATTGCCTAAATGTAAGTGGCACATCTACAATGCAATATTTACACCTAAGGCTCATGGAACATAGAACAAGTGGTAAAGAAGACAATAATGAATATTTCAATTCTCATTCATGAAGCCCCCTCATGCAACAGAAGGCCAGGAACACAAAAGGCCAAAGTGTAGAGAATAAGAATCTGCAGAATGCTGGTCCTTGGACAGGACTCCTTTATTAAACTTCACCCACCGAGGGTTCAGAGACTATTGTAGAAGAGAGTGTAGAAAGGCTGCAAGAGCAAGGGAGGAGATGCATGACCATATGAAAATAGAGTCTGACAAGCTCCTGGAACTCTGCTCATATGAATCTACAGCAATGGCGTCAGCATGCACAGGTCCCATGCAAACTCACTCAAAAACCCAACATAGAACTGGGGAAATGAACAGCAGACTCCAATATTAGCTGAAGGAATATTGTCAACTAATTACTGCTGGGTGAGGAAGAACTGATCTTCTAAAGTAAGAAAGTCTAAATAGGCTGACTAGACCTCAGTAGATGAACGTGCATTGAGGGAAGTCTTGGGACTCTAGATTGACATAATAGGCCTTAAGACAAATGACAGGATGTATGAATTTCAGTGGGGAAGGCAATGGGAAGGTTCCAGTGGGGAAGGGGGTGTAAAGATGATTAAGATTTGTTGGGATGTTCTGCATGACATACACAAAAATTAAAAAAAAAAAACACAAGAAACAGGAAAGAGGAGAGGGGGAAGAATGGAAGGAGAGGACAGAAAAGAGGAATTTATAAAGTATATTCTTCCTATTTGCTAGTTTAATAGCAAAGACTTGAAAGAGTCATATCTTAGAAGAGGCTGAGATACTCCATTCCATGCTGAACTATAAATACTCTCTAAAATATGGAAAGTGATTAATTTATTAGCCTATTCATAATAATATACTCCCATTCATGCAGATCTTTAAATTAGGTATAAATATGGATAGGGCAATGATAATCTTTATGAGGAATGAAAATATTTATGACAAAGTTAGATGTCACTAAATTACTGATAAATACCATATGCAAAAATTCCAGGGAGAGTCATTTGTGGTGGCACATGCCTTTAAATCCAGCACTCCTGTAGCTACCCTGTTTCAACAGTTCATAGAGATTGAGTTTAGACCAGTGGTTCCCCTGATTTTGCCACTCAGGAGGATTTTTACTGCCACCCCGCACCCTATCCTGGAAGCCTTTATTGGCAGCATAGAGTTTGTAATTCACACAGAGTTTACATATGATAAGTGGTCAAGTAGCATAAAACACAAAGGAATTTTTCCAACTTTATAGTAAGAATACAGCACAGTGATGTGGTGATTGGCCCAGTAACAGAACACCTTTGATGAATGCAAAAGCAGGGTGATAGGAGTGTCAACCTGTTACAGCATGCCAGAAGCAGGTACCTTATAGATCTTCCTTCCAGCATCCTGTGAGAAGACGCCTCCCCAATCCTCTGCATCAACAAAGTATGAAGAAATCTGTCAACTCTTGGTGAATCAAAGGCCAGGAGTCTGTTAATTCTCAGTGAGAAGAGCATTATTCTCCTTAAGGGACAAGACAGGTAGTTACATACTCAGGAGTCAGAGGAAGACTGATCTCTATGAGATCTAGGTCAGCCTGTTCTATATGGTGAGTTCCAGGTCAGCTGGGGCTCCAAAGAAGACCTTGTCACAAAAACACAAAAAAGAAAAAAAATTCCACAGGGGTCACAATTGAAATAATCATAGAAAATATTGCATTAATGTGTTTTTTATTATATGGTTACCAGTTCTTGGACTGCAAAAGTAATTTTTAAAACATTTTATTTATTATTATTATTTTATTTTATGTATATGAGTGTACTGCCTGCATGTAGGTAAGTGCGTCTGTGTCATGAATGCCCACAGAGGACAGAAGAGGCTGTTGGATACCCCGGAACTGGAGTTACAGACAGTTGTTAGATGCCATGTTTGTGCTGGGATATGAACCTGGGTCTTCTGCAAGAACAGTCAGTGTTCTTAACTGCTGGGCCATCTCTCCATCCCCTGAAAAAGCACTTTTATCATAGTCAAATGGAAATTATACAACAAAGAATCATAGCTTAGGTAAAGAATTTCATTATTTTTGTTCTGACATTAGGAAATTTAAAATCAGTGTGCCACATGACCATTTTCTGTTGAAGGTTCTCTTGTGGGATGCAGATAGAAAGTTTTCATTGTATCCATACATGGTGGAAAAATACATAACTAACTCAATGGTCTTTGTTTAAAAGGAATTAACTCCATTCTTGAAGAGTCCATGTTCATTGCCTAATTTCTTCTCAAAAGTTCTGCTCAAAACACCAACACATTGGAATTGGGGTTAAGGGTTTTAACATTTGAATTGACTGAAGGAACATCAAATCAGTTCAATATATGGTTAAATGTTATGAGTTCTTGTATTATTTCTCTGAGATCCTACCATGCACATTGAATTAGTTACTTTTTTGTTGCTTTTATAAAAACACTGAACAAAGCAACAACTTATAGGAGGAAGGTATTATTGGTTCCAAAGGGGTAAGAGTCCATTATTCATGGAGATCTGTGGGGAGGGTTGGCAACAGAGGCGGGTGGAGCAGAAAACAGAGCACTCAAATCTTCAAGCAGGCACAGGAAATACAGAGGGACTGGAAATCCAGCAAGGCTTAAGAACTCTTCAATACTGCCCCCAGTGACATGCTTCCTCTGGCATTGTCACACACCTCCTGAAGTATCCCAAAATAGCACCAACTACTGGGTACAAAATGTCCAAATATTTGGGGCCTATGGGAGGCATTCTCATTCAAACCACCACACATATGATTGTCTTGATTCTTACATTAAATAGCTTTAAACAGTAGCTTCCATAAATTTCTAGTTGTTTCTTGTAACATAGTCAAGAAAAGCAATTTCAAGAATCTTTGTTTGTTAAAACTTTTTAAATGTCTGATCAGTTTAGGAAATGAATCAAAATGGTAGTAGAGAGGTTCATAATTATAAGGTTTTAAGCCTCTTTTTAATCCAGTTGTTTGACAAAGTGATATAGATTGCTACAGGTGAGTCACAGCCGTATGACCTTGTACATCATGGTACCTTTTATAAGAGGTTGCTCACTTCTCTCTGGACTAATTCAGTGCCTTGAAATGAATGACTGGACTTGAGTTAATATATGACCCTTGTGCTAATGAACATTCAGATCCCTTAAGGCCTGGAACCAATTCGACAGTTGTCAGAATGTTATACACTCTAAAATCCTATTAACTGACATCATAACTTCCCCTACACTTAAAGGCCATTATTGGCTATTTTTCTGCCAAATCATCAGTCATTGACAATCTGAACTAGGAAGATTGCTTCCCTAAGGAAAATATCTCATTGGATAGTTGGCTGTCTGATATGAAAATAATCATTCAAGGTCATTTTCAAATCACAGTCTAGTCCCGCTCGTGCTGATGTTAGCTTGTCAGGACACAAGAACTTTTAAATGTCTTCCATTTCAAATACATAGCTCCTCTATTAATTGTCATATCCTATTTTAAAAGTTAAACTTGAGAATTTATTTTATTAAATTGCAAAATATGTAAATATTAATATAGGATAAAACTGTAAAGTTTAACATAACAGAAATTTGTATAGTAAATTTGTAACTGTGCTGAGAAGTCAGTATGTAGTACTCTATGAGGCTTTATTTAACATATTCATTAAATTTTTAAATAAACTTCAATGGAAATATAAATTAACAAATAACAACTGCATACATTTTTGTGGTAACATAATATTTTGATCATTCAAATATTGTAATATTTTTACACAAACTTAAATCTATCTATAAGATTTTACATAACTAAAGCCTCATGATCAACAGTGTATTCATTTTTCATGAGATATAAAACACCTATGAAATTCTGAAAATTTAATGCTTATTCATAGCTCAGTTTTAACTTTTTCTCTATGTGTAAATATGTGTGCATGTGAAAATCATCTTTTTTGAGAAATATAACCTATAGTATACTTCAAAATTATGCATGTTTATATTTTTAAAATAAACCTATAAGGACTATTATGAGGCATATTTTGTAATTTCATTTTTAACTCAATCGTCACTTTTGCATTTTTTTGGATAGTCTATCAAGAATGCATACAGCTTCTTACCACTTTACATCCTAAAACCTATTTTGGGATGTAAGACAAAAGTTTCACTTTTATTTTCATTACCCCTTAACACTACTGAGATTTAACATCTGTTTTATCGATCAACACAAGTTATGTTTTGATTGTGGTAAATCCCAAACAATTGCCTTTGGAAAGGTTTATATTTTTGTTCAAATATTATTTTCCTTTTCTCTCAATCTTGAAAATGAAGCTGTCTTTTATCCCCTTGACCTTTCATTCATGCTCAATAGTTATAGGTTGTATAAAGTGTTTAGAATAAGGAATCAAGCTGTTTTTTATCCTCTTGGCCTTTCATTCATGTTCAATAGTTCCAGGTTGTATAAAGTATTTATTATAAGAAATGAATAAGTTATATATCTGCCAATTCAGTTATTTCACTGCTAGAAGAAATCCCAGGATCTGTAAACAATGGCTGACTCTTATTTATCCTTTCTTACATTTGTGTGAAAGGAAGTTTAGAGCAGTAAGCTATGATCATTTGGCTCATGTCACCTAGAATGAATAACAGCAACACACACACACACACACACACACACACACACACAAAATCACATTCTAGTGCATATAAACACTCACAACTCTCATAAAGAAACCCTTTATTTTGTATAAAAAAATACATGCTTGTAGAAGAAAGAAAACACAGTTTAGATCATCCCATACAAATGTTGTCTAAGTAGGGATTACATTTCTTAGTGCTTACTAGTCTGTTACCTATTTACAATATTTTCTCATATTTCAGTGTTTTTAGCAAAGCTGTTATGTGATAATTACAAATGAAGCAATTTGTGATTAACATGTAGGATTTCTGTTTTAGTAAAAAATAAAAAAACAATGAAGCACTGTAGAACATTCATAAGTATAGTATCATTTTATCCACAGAAAAATATTTCTCCTTGCTCTTCTAAGAAGTAAAGGTTGTTATTTAGAACATGGGACTAGGGGAATGACTCAGCATTGAAGACCACTTACTGCCCTTAAAAGAGAACTTGAGTTTAGTTCCTAGCACATTTATGGTGACTTAGAACTACCTCTAATTTCAGTTCTAGGGAACTGGATGCCCTTTTTGGTTTTCATGTATACCAGCATGCATGTAGTGTACCTAAACCGATGCAGAACATACATAAATGCTTTTTGTTGTTTACAAAAAGAGAATTTAGAACAAATATATAAATAAAAACATATTTATCTTTTAATTTTTGAGTAGTTGTACAAGAAGTTATCTCTTTAAAATCACTGACAGGGACCTGGTCAGATGGTTAAGCAGTTAAGACCTCTTAAAGATCTGCTACTCTTGCAGAAAACCCAAGTTTAGTTCCTTGAACCTACTTCAGGTGGTTCAAAACTGTCTGTAATTACAGATCCAGAAGAAACAATTCCTGTATAGTCCATAGGCACCTATGCATGTATCTGAATACATACACAGAATTTAAAAATAAAAATTAAAATGACACTGACATTTTATCAGGAATGATATCATGTTGTTTTCAGTTGATCAAAATAATGAAAGCATAAAACAAAAATGGGTCACACAGAAGTACATGTTGCACTGATAAAAGTTTCAACATAGCAAGAACCTAAACTTGTTAAAAACATTCATTCAACCGATAGAACAAAAAACATAATTAAATAATGTAATTGACAGTTGAGTTATGCAGTAAGTACTGGAGACTTTAATATGCAATCTTCAATAATAGGTAGAACAGAGACAAATTAAAAAATGAAAGATTTAATATACCAATTATGTCTCACATATTGAACCTAACAACAGAACTTGCATATTTTCTAAAGTACATATATAATACTTTCTCAAAGGCATCAGTGTTAGGGTATAAAGTATGTCTCAAGAAAACCTGAGTAATGGATATCATTCAAGATATCTTCTCTGATTACAAAAGGATCTTACATATTGCTTTGCAGCACTAGAAATTGAACTTAGGGCCTCAAACATGCTTGCCATGTTCTCTATCAATATGAATAATACAATGTGCTAAGAAAAGAGAAATGTATGTTTCTTTTTTCTTCATTTTTAATATTAATTTGGGTTTACATTTATATTTGTTTTCATAATCTAGAAAATTATAATCATATTTACATGTGTGAAATATAATTGATGCATTAAATACCTGAACCCTCTAAATATACTTCTGAAATGTAATCTAGATATATCAAAACCACTTTTTATTGAATGATAAATGCCCTAGTTTGCTTTCAATTGCTATGGCAAAATACCCTGACTAATACCAACTTGGAGAGGAAGGAATTATTTGGCTTATATCTCCTAGGTTCATCACTGACAGAAGTCAGGGCAGGATCTCAGAGCTGAAATCTGGAGGCAGGGGCTGAAACACAGGGCATGAAGGAATGCTGCTTACTGACTTGCCCGATGATCTCTGCTCAACTGGCTTTCTTATACAGTATAGGTCCACCTGCCCAGAGGTAGCACCATCCACAGTGGGCTGGGCCTTCCCACATCACTCAACAATCAGAAAAATGCCCCACGGATATGATCACAGCCAGTACATTGAAGACAATTCCAAAACTGAGGCTCCTGCTACCCAGGTGTATCAAGCTGACAACTAAAGCTATCCAGCACAATAAGTTTTTGAATTTTATTTATTTTCTTTTTTTATATTTATGTATGTATTCCCTCCACATGCGTATGAGTGCATTTCCTGCATGCATGTAAGTGCACCCATGTTGTGAAATGCCTACAGAGGTCTGAAGAATTTGTTTGCATTGGATCACCTGAAACTGGAGTTTTGGACGGTTGAAAGGCACCGTGGGTGCTGGAAATCAAATCTGGGTCCCCTGCAAGAGCAGTCAGTGCTCTTAACTGCTGAGTTCTCTCTCCTGCCCAATTAAAATATGAGCACAAGCATAGATAATGTTATGATAAAGTGTTCATGGATTGTTTATAATTGAAAATTGAACCACTATAAGATGGATCTGTATGTCAGCAGACTGAACTCTACCGTACTATCTGGGGTGGAGCTCTGTACTGAAAGTTAACTGCTGTGAGGCATGTGCTCTCAGATTCCAGCTCCCTTCTCCTGCTGTCCTTACAAACAAATGAGATATCATTCCTCCAAATTTCAGTTTAGGGGATAATATTTACTGAGCTAATAAACAGAGCATATGTCAGTGAGGAGTTACTTACAAAGGTATGGACACCCTTGAGCCTTCCTTTTCCCTCCATCTTAGTTGTGGTTTCCTTTAACCTGTTGCTGCTGCTCCAAGATGGTAAAGCACCTTCCTACTTTCTCACTTTCCAGGTGTTTCTCCTTTAGTCCCTCCCCCTCAGGCAGTTAAGGCTGACTGATTGGGTGGGAGGGGTGACTTTCTCCCTCAGCCCCTTGAGTCTTAGGCAGTTTGAAGTAATCGGGTAAGGGAAAACTGGAGAAGAAGCCATGCATCAGTTGTAGGTCATTCTGAGGAAAAGCCTATCCAACAACCTCCTAATCTCACTGCTTACAAACAAGTTTGGAAACAAACTTGGCAACTGTAACATATGTAGATTGTGATTCTTGTCATTGTTTCCCATGTCAGTCCCCTCAAGTGGACATTCCAAGCCATGCCATAGGAAAATCAAGTGCTGGCTAAGAATTGTAGATTTGTTTTCTGGAGGAACTAGTGATCTGAATTCCATTTTATAAAGCAGTGGAATTTGCAGGGAAGTTATATTACTACATAGAAAAGATGAAATTACTACATAGATAATACCCAATTTGGTGTAAATTGACCTTAATATTGTATTCCATTTGTAACTCTCCAACATATTTCACTGAAACATAAATCTTAAACCCTCTTGGCTATTGTTACATATTTGTTTATGTTATACTTATAGAACATATATAATATTTATAATGAGAGACATTGTAACAAGCTTGATCAAGTCTGCTGTAGCTTTTCCCTTTCAATTGTCATATTTATATTTGTTAAAGTTCCTGAACTTCAGCATTGCATCAACACTACTTTTCCAAATGTAGTGTCTGAAAAGATTGCAAGATTATTCATGCCTCCTTTGACTCTGATTGTCAAATGTTAGAGAAAATGGATTGTACAGGTAATCATCCAACAAGCCTCTGAACTCTCAGAACTAGACTAAACTGATTTACCTTCACTGAACAGGTAGTAGCAAAGGTTTTTGTAATACAGAATAAGCAATTCTAAACAAGATATCAACTTAGAATAAAATAAGTCTTACAACATTCTAAGTTTCTGGAATATTCATTTTTTCAATATATTTGAAAGGAAATGATCTCAGAATACTGTCTACATTTTTTGGTGTGTATTTATTGAGTTTTTGTGCATTTCATGCAATAGAATTAAATTTAAACCCACTCTTCCATCCACAACCCTATGGCTCCCTACCCACCAGATTTCATGCATTTTGTCATATATGTTAAGTCCTTTTTGGGTCAATCATTTGTACCTAGATGTCCCTCAGTACAAGTTCATCCACTTTGTTGAAGATTCATGAACTATTCATATTCTTAAAGTAATCCCATGATGTGAGATAACATGCTTTCTCTTCTATAGAAGATGGGCTTGTATATTCTTACCATATGATTGCCAGCTTATTACAAACCTTTTTCTTATTGCTGTTTTGCTTTTTCTCAAAATTGTTTTCATGTTCATTTCTACTTTACACATTGCTGATGCAGTCCTTAGTAAACACATTCCTAATTTTTAGGTGAGAGTGATTAATGGAGGTAAATTTGATCTTTCTGGGGTTCTGCATTAAAGTTTGAAGAACTGAGCAGGTGTATCATTTAATTTTTCAGTTATGCAACCATGGAATTATGTAACTGTGGTAAAGAAGCATTTAAAAATGAGTTGCAGCTTGTTTTTCACTTTAAAAATAGAAATAAAAGCTTAATAAAAACTGATTCCTGCTCTAAAAATTACTTTCCAAAGTAAGCAGGTTTAGATGGCCCTTTCCTTTCATTATATTTTCTGGTATTTCATAGTCTTGATTGTACCCCTAAGCATTCATATGTCTTCTAATGACTTGATACTGTTTTATTATCATTTTATCAATTACAAAGCATGTACATTATATATAATGTACATGGTGTGTATTGTGAATATATATATATATATATGTATATATGAATTAGATCGGCTAACACAGAAATGTAAACATTATAAGTTATCCAAATCCTTTATTTTTTAATAGTAAACAGTCGTAACTATGGCAGCTTTACTAAAATATTGGGATAATTTTTGATATTTATGTTATTTTCATTATGTAGTAGCTAAATTTTAGCATATTTAAAATGATTATTTTCTCTTAAGGCAAATACTGTACTACTGCAACACGTTATTTTATTAAAATTTATTTATTCACCCTTAATAACACAAAGCGTTTGGGGATTGACTCCAAAGAAACAAACTATAAGAAGGTTTACAAAGGGGGAAAGAAATAATCTTATGGTATGATGAATATGTTATTTATCTTAATAGAGACAAAAATTGCACATTTCTGATATTATGTCCATCATATTCATTTATGAAAATTTTATAAGTAGTTCATTAATTAATAAAATTAATATATATTCATTAAAATATTTAATGAAAAATTCAATATG
>NW_008337147.1:12461509-12464552 GCF_000622305.1 Nannospalax galili
TATTCTCATTTATATCTGACTCCAGATGTTTTCATGCATTTAAGCATGAAGGACCTGGGCATGCAGCATTGGCTTGTACTCAATTAAACTTTGTCTCACAAAAAATCCAGGTGCTGCAGACAACAGTGTTCTTTCTGGAAGGCAAATTTTCATGTCTGCTTCATGTAGATCTGGACTATTAAGTTATTAGGGTAAATAACATCATACTTATTAAATTTCCTTGTCATTAATTGTTTAAATTCTCCCAGAGATAAAAGTGTGACAAGAATTTAAACCTAAGCATATGTATTCAAAGTATGCTGCAATCCTATTGTAACTATCTTCCTGAGTGAAATTAAGAGGATTGCATTTTTAAATAAAATTTTTGCATGAATGTAAAGAAATAGAAATTGTTAGTCAGTGATTTCCTTATATCATTGATTTCATCTTGGTTTTAGTAAATATATAAATATTATATATGGTAATGAGCACTAAGAATTACAGTTTAAACACTAGAATTAAGTAAATTAATCCATATTTTTTAAAACTGTCACTTTTGTATAATCAGCCTTAAATTGACAGTGATAAAATTCATGAGAGATGTAAAATCTCCAAGTCCAAATAATTTACAAATAGAAACTATGCATTTCTTTGCCTATATAATAAAGTACAATATTTAACCCCTTAAAACACTTCAATCATGAGAATCTTCTCCTTACCTTGGTCAAAGGCTGAAGGGCTTGGGGGCTTTAATGTTAGCAAAATAATAATATCTCTTTCACATATTAATAAATCTTTATTCTGTGACAAGAAATATCCTTTTGTATGCCAAGATCATTATACATGATCTACCACTATGATGGTAATTTCCAGAATACCACTTAATTTTAATTTTATCACACCATAAAGAAAATACAAATTGATATAAAGACTAATTTAACAATTTTTATGTGCTTGCATGCCATACACTTTAGAGTGCTGTGTATTCATTTTTGCATTACAGGTGTTCAATGAACTTAGATCTACGTTTCAAGATTCAGCTTAAATTCTATCTCCTAAATGAAGCTATCTCTCACCTTCAACATGAAGTGTAATTATTTCTTATATTTTCAGGTATTATTATTTTAATACTACTATTACAAAACTTCTATAAATGTGTTGTTTCTTATTTCATTTCACACCAAGTTTTTATTCAATAAAGACAAGACAAAACATTACTTCTTTTCTTGGCTAGTAATTAATATGGTGTTAGTTCACTGTTAAACAGAAGAAACATGAAATTAAGATTTTTTAATATAAAATATTTCTCTGTAAAATAAATCTACTTCCAAAAACTCTTAAGTCTGAGAATAGTTTTACTTTGATATAGATTATTCAAGTGCATTAACTCATGTGACAATCCCAAAATTCCACGCTTTTCATTATTAAAGATTATTTCTCTCATGCCATTACATTAAAAAATATCAAACTGAGCAGCTCTCTTTTACCAGTCCAGTCCTCATTTAGGAATTCAGGATCCTTTACTCAATGATATTTCTCTTTCCTAATCACAGGTATTCTGTGAACTCAGTCAAATCATGAATAAACAGTGTAAGGATTATTTATATAATTTGGATGTGTAATGAACACCACAGATTCATGTATGATAACTTGGTACCCAGTAGCTCAAAATATATAGAAAATATTTCTCGGTAAAATAAGAGCAATAATTACATTCTGCCTACTTTGGTTAAAAAAAATTGTGATATTCTAAATTATACTACATGAATCAATTTTGAGAAAATTCAAACGGGAAGATAACATCAATTTCTTATGCCTGAGTATCAATGAAATAACTGCTATTCTATGTGTTATAGTTTGATTCAATTCCTGTGACAAAACATTTTGACCAATACGAACTTGGGAGCAGAGGGTGTATTTGGCTTGCATCTCCTAGGTTACAGCTCATCACTGAAGAAACCCAAGGCAGGAATTCAGAGCAGAAACCTAGAGGTAGGAACTGGAGCACAGGCCGTGGAGGAACTCTGCTTAATGGCTTTGGCCCTCCCTCATCCTCAACCTGCTTGCTTATACAACACAGGACCCCCTTAAGAAAATGCCCCATAGACCAGTTCCATGGAGGAAAGTCCCCAGTAGAAGCTGCCATTACTCAAGTGTGTGAAGTTGACAACTAAAGTTATCTGTGAAGACCCGAGCTCTGATCTGAAGTAAATGCAGAATAAGTTCTGACCTGAAATAAACTCAGACCTGGACTGGGAAACTTCAGTTCCCTGAGAACTTGGATGTTCTTCTGTAAGTGGTCCTGGAAGATTACTATGAGAACGTATATGCATAACATACAAAGGATTAACACGTTGCCTTAGTAATTGTTGGACAGAAGTAAAGAGAGTATCTAATGGTCCTTTAACCTGAGAAATTACTGCAGAAAAAATATTTTTAAGTACATAACTAACATATGCTGAATCAGTAACTAGATTACAAGCTTGAGGAAAATATTGAAGAGCATATACAGCTGCTTGCAATTCATTTTGCTGTGCTGAAGTGTAAGGTGTAAAGAAAACTTTAAATAAGTGATCATGTACCCAAAAAGCACACCTTCCTGATTTTGTTCCATCAATAAAAACAGTAACTGCATCAGCAATAAGTACCTCAACTATAATTGAATTCACTACAAAAGGATGAGTTTGAAGAAACTGCCAAAAAGCACCAGCAGGTTTATTATAATGTATCAATCCTACAAAGTCTGCTAAAGCTATTTGTAAGGCATCAGTTCGTGCAAACAAGAATTGAAAATAATCTTGAGGTACAGAAATATAAATATCATGTATGTCTGTTCCACTTATAGCAATACACCTGTTTATGACCTTGCATAATTAATGTAGCAAGCAATTCCTCATATTTAATTAGAGTTTTTGGAAATGTGTGTTTAGTATTTATCCATTCTAAAGGATTCTCATCTTGAGCCAACACTGCAGTAGGATAATGAAGAGTAGATAGAACCACGAAATCAATAGGTTTACTAATGTCTACCCGTTCTAGAAATTTATTTTTTATGGCAAATTCA
>NW_008337147.1:12468745-12472138 GCF_000622305.1 Nannospalax galili
AAGAGTATTTGTGAAGACCCGAGCTCTGATCTGAAGTAAATGCAGAATAAGTTCTGACCTGAAATAAACTCAGACCTGGACCGGGAAACTTCAGTTCCCTGAGAACTTGGGTGTTCTTTTGCAGTTATTCTTATCATAAGACCGACTGTTCCTTGTACCTGATTATAGGTATATAATAAAGCTACAAAGATAGATAAGATCCCAAACAGGGCTGAGCCCTTGGAACTTGAAGATATTGTAAAGGTCAGGAAGGTACTGCAAATGTCAGAATGAGATCATTTGGCCTGAGTAGAACATTCTCTTCCTCTTGTTGTACTATAAATAAGATTGCTTCTTAGAATAAAGTATGCATTGGTTCACATGCCTCTGCATCCCCTGCGTCCTGATTTCTTCTGCACCTATACCTCTGGGCCCCCAAGCTCTTCAGGCTTGAATTGTGGTCATTGACAGGTGACAGTTATCCAGCACCCTATGTGTTTACATGAGGATAAAGCATATAAGAGATCCATCAATTTGAAAAGGTCTGTTATATTAACAATACTGAAGAAATTTTTAAATTTCATTTTTTAAAATTTTTTGAGGGTTTCATACATGAGTACTGTATTTGCATTGTTTTCATCAATCCAAGTCCTCCACTAGTTTCTCCCTTGTCCTCCTACTCCTTCTCAATTTCCTGACATTTAAAAAATTAGTGTTATTGTCACATATGCATAGATACTATGTGTACGTGTGTGTGTGTGTGTGCAAGGAGAAAGAGAAAGCAGAAGAGAGAGAGCAAGAGAGAGAGACCACTGAGTCCCTTATTAGTTTAGTATGTTCTGTATGAAATACACAAAAGAGCAATAAAATAAATAAATAAATAAATAAATAATTTTTAAATGCATTTTTTCAAACTATAGATAATAAATGGTGCTCTTTTGTGTATTTCATACAGAACATCCCAAGCAATCTTATTCATTTTTATGCCAGCATCCAAAATGGCATACTCCCATAGCCTCCCTGCTCCCTGCCTACTGGAGCCCATGTACTTACTTTTCTTGAAACTGTGACAAAATATTCTGAGAAAAGTAAATGAAAGGAGAAAAGGCTTTTTCAGCTCACACTTGAAAGATATAGTCCATCATGTACAGGAAAGTCACAACAGGAGGAGTCTGAGAGAACTGTTCACATTGAATCCACACTCAAGAAGCAGAGAGAGAGATCACTAAATACTTGAGCTCAGTTTACTTTCTTGTTTTGTAATTAATTTAACCATATTTATTTAGGTTCAACATTTCCATATTGTTTGGAAGTTTTGTACATTTAGTTATTTATTATAATGTTCTTTTCTTTGAAATATTCATACATCTGTACAATGAAATATGATTATATGCACTCCCAATTTCCCCATCCAACTCCTCCTCATGCTTTCAGCACATGCCCTTCCCAATTCCACGTCTTCATTTGTGCATGGTAACCCGTGTCCATCCAGGCAATGGTGCCATCCTTAGTCTCCACTCCTCAGATAACCTGATAAACAATCCCCTACAGGCAGGTCCCAAGTAATCTAGATCTCAAGAATTAACTATGAAAATTAACTATCAGACCAGAGAATTCAAATAAAAGAATTCAAAATAAAAGAAAGCCAGTTGGTTAATATCTAACTTTAATTCATAATCAGTACTTTCAAACTATTGAAAATAAACAGAGATGATAATCAATGGCTTTTAATATGTTTTTGTGGTAAGAAATTTTATTTCATAAATTCACCTATAATTGAGTTGCTTTAAATGTCAGCTTGTTCCTATTCTCAGAACTTTTCATATCACTGATTGGAGATAGGGTGTGTTTGTTGGGTATTAATCTTTAATCAAATTATTCTGATATTCATAAAGTTGAGAACTAGTTCTATAAGGAAACTCCACTCTGTTAGTTAACATTGCTTGTAATAAATATGTTTCCTTAGGGATCAAAGGGAAAGAATAGTCATTTCTTTCCCTTGCATCTTCTTGTGTTAGAAATGTGTGATGAATTCCTATATCATCAATAATTGTGTCATATTCTTCTATAATAATTAAAAATAAATTTTAAAGTATGCTAACATAAGTACACCTCAAAGTATATTCAACTTTGTATTCTCACATATTTTTATGCTAGTTTTATTCAAATATATTTAAAATAATATGTTTATCTATTGTTTTAAAATTTGATACATTTGCACAAAGGTACTTTGATCATATCCATCCACCACTGCCTCCTTCCAACACTCCATAGGGGCTCATTACCTATTTCCGTCTTAATTTCATGTCCTCTTTTCTCCTGTTCCTAATAACTTCCTCTGATCCAATTAGTACTGCCCATATGAACATTTGTGTGGGGGGTCACCCACCAAAAATACAGGCAACCTACTAGCATGCAAATCTCCAGAGAAAAGTGACTCTCCCTCCCTCAGTAACCATCCATTATAAATAGCTACTTAGTTCAGGTTGAGATCTTGAGTCAACTCCCTCATCCATGCTTGAATTTTGAGTGAGTTGATCATGTACTGGAAACTACTGCTGCTATGAGTTACCAGGTAAAATGGTCATGTCAAGTCCAGAAGTCAGCCTTTCACAACTCTTACAATCTTTCAGTCCCCTCTTCCATTATATTCCCTGAGTCTAGGATGGGGATAGATTGATATAGATGTACCTTGCAATTCCGAGCACTCACAGTTATCCATTCTCTGCACTTCAAATAGTTATGTCTTTATTTGGCCAAGGGTGAGAGCAGACTAAGTATATGGGTATATACATACATATTTAGAAGCAGTTAGACAGCATGATTATTTAACAAAACACTAGAGGTTTCCACCCTAGAGCCCATCATTTCTTATTAGTGGGCTTTAGATTAGGCTTATAGTGCCATGCCTGACATCCTGACATCTGTCTTCTGGAACACACCTTCTATCTAATCAGAAACTCATTGATTACCCACATAATTGTCATCTGACTTTCACAACAGTGGGTACATCTTTCCAGGAAAGCGGGTATTCTAGCACACAGGGTCACTGATGTATAAAAGTGTTGACAGCTTTTCTCCCTTGGCATCCTATACTACACTTTGTGACACTGAAATCTATCCATCAAAGAGATAATTCCCTAGTCAGTATAAGGTTGATTTGTCGACATCCTGTTTTTAAGGCAGGTGTTATTTTCAAAATAGGGTCTTGCTGTCTAGTTAAGGTAGGTAGCCAATGAAATGGAAGAAGATTGTCGAAGATAGAAAGACCTTACATGCTCATGGATTGGGAAAATTAACCATGTGAAAATGGCCATCTTATCAAAAGTAATTTACAGATTCACTGTGCTCCCAATCACGATTCCAGGGCCATTTCTCATAGACATAGAAAATAAATATGAAATTATATATATA
>NW_008337147.1:12472263-12473332 GCF_000622305.1 Nannospalax galili
CACAACAAAAAAGAATCATAGATCAAAATAACAGAAGATCCATACATAAATATGTGCAACTGCAGTTACATAATGTTTGATAAAGATGCAAATTATATGCATTGTAGAAAATGCAAAATCTTCAACAAATGGTGCTGGGAAATCTAAATCTCAAACATCAGAAAAATACAACTGTACTGTCATATCTGAACCTGCACAAAACTCAAATCCAAATGGATCAAAACAAAACATGATACTGTGAAACTGCTAGAAGAAACACCTGGGAGCATACTTCAACTTACAGCCACAGGTAAGGATCTCCTGATTAAGACTCCAGTAGAACACACTGTAAGGCCTACATTTGACAAATGAAATACCATGATCTCAAAAGGCATCTGTACAGCAAAGGAAACTGTCAGTTGAATGAAGAGGCAACCCATATAATGGAGGAAAATCTTTGCCAGCTATACATCTAAGAAATTATAAAAATATTTTAAAAATAGAAAGTATGAGTGACTATAATATGCAAAGTATTCAAGAAATACAATCACAAAGAACACAAAACAAAGTAGAAAATGAGCTACAGAACTGAGGAGAAAGTTACGAAAAAAAAAAAGTAAAAATGAAATGTAAACACTTAATGGACTGGAGAGTTGGTTCAGCAGTTAAGAGCACTGGCTGCTTTTGCAGAGAACCCAGGCTTGGTTCCTAGCACTCACATGGCAGCTAACAATCATCTTTAACTCTTGTTCACAGGGATCAGACTCCCTCTTCTGAACTTTTTTTTTAAAGGTTGGAAAAATTGGTTTATGAAGCCTTAAAGCACTGCATATAATTAAACTGTAATCCATGCTTAGATACAATTTAATAATAGTTCTATTCCAAAGTAAAAGCTATTATAGGTGAAACCATGAAATTTCATAATACTTGATTTAATACATTGTGCCAATTCTCTAAAACAATTCTGAGGAAACAATATTTACAGATGGGAGTACTTACGAAAAATCAGTCATTAGGTGTATTTGTGAGCACTGTGCACCATGAGTGCACTTACATACATGCAGGCAATACACTCATACACATAAAATAA
>NW_008337148.1:0-355 GCF_000622305.1 Nannospalax galili
ACCATTGTGATGTCATATTTTAACACTGTCATGGCACATTGGAGCAAAATATAGGGTGATGGGGCCATAGTGGAGGCACATTAG
This sequence comes from Nannospalax galili, assembly GCF_000622305.1. Lineage (NCBI taxonomy): Eukaryota > Metazoa > Chordata > Mammalia > Rodentia > Spalacidae > Nannospalax > Nannospalax galili. The sequence continues at coordinate 85 of NW_008337148.1, forward strand.
AGCATTGGTCTGTCACATTACAGCATTGTGATGTCACATTTGAACATTATGAAGTCATATTTTAAAATTGTAGTGGTACATCCGAGCAATATAATGGCACATGTGGCGAGAGTGTTGGCACATTGCAGGTTTGTGATGTCACATTGGAGCATTGTGATGTCACAATGGAATATTGTGAAATCATATTGTAACATTGTGATGGCACCATAGAGGATTGTGATATCACATTGGGCGATAGTACTGGCACATTGGAGCATTATGAAGTCACATT
>NW_008337148.1:687-1166 GCF_000622305.1 Nannospalax galili
CAAGTGAACATTGTGAAGTCATATTGAAAAAATTTTAATGGCACATAGTGCACTTTTTTGTCCCATTGGAGCATTGTGATGACACAATGGAACATTGGGAAATCTTAATGTAATATTATGATGGCATCATGGAGCACTGTGATGTGACAACGAAACATTGTGAAGTCATATTGTAACAGTAAGGTGATGGAACATTGCAGGAATATAATGGCACATGGGGCCACGGTATTGGAACACTGGAGCATTGCCATGTCACATTCGAGCACTGTGAAGTCATATTGTAACATTGTGATGGCACCATGGAGCATTGTGACAACACATGGGGTGATAGTTTTCACACATTGGAACATTGTGATGTCACGTTGGAGCATTATGATGTCACAATAAAAGATTGTGAAGTCATACTGTAATATTGTGATGGCACATTGCAGCATTGGGATGTCACAATGGAATGTTGAGTAGTCATATTGTAACATTGT
>NW_008337149.1:0-304 GCF_000622305.1 Nannospalax galili
AGGAGCCAGGGGTGGTGAATAACCACAAAGAAACAGAATTTTCCACAACTGTCAACTTGCTCATATGAATTTACAGCAATGGTGACAACATGTGCAAGACACTTGCAAGTTCAAACTAAACAAAAGCCCAGCATAAAAGGGGGAAAATGGGTAAGAAGCCCCAACCTTACTTGAGAAACTACTGGTGACTGATGACCGGGCTCCAGTGTATGGACTCTCACCAAGGGACATTTGGAGACACAAACTTGGCTCCATAGGCTTTGATCTATATGACAGAATGCATGAAAACTGAAAGGGGGAATTT
>NW_008337150.1:0-913 GCF_000622305.1 Nannospalax galili
AAACATGTGCACGTGACAGGGGCAGGTGACACGACCATCAGAACGTTAGAGCGGGCAGGTCACATGTCCATCTTTATGGCAGAGAGGGCAGGTGACACGATTATGTGCAGGTCAAAGATGGCAGGTGACATGACCATGTAGACGTCATACAGAGGAAGTGACAAGACGATGTGCACATCAGAGAGGGCAGGTGACACGACCATCTGCACGACAGAGAGAGGAGGTGACACGACCATCTGCATTTCAGAGAGGGCAAGTGACATGACAATCTTTATGACAGAGAGGTCAGGTGACACAAACATGTGCACGTCAAAGAGGTTAGGTGACACGACCTTGTGAACGACTAGGAGGGCAGGTGACACGACCATGTGCACGTCAGACAGCGCAGGTGACACGACCATCTGAAAGTCAGAGGGGGCAGGTGATACCACCATCTTTATAGTAGAGAGGGCAGGACCATCAGCACATCAGAGGGGGCAGCTCACACGACCATCTGCACATCAGAGGGGGCAGCTCACACGACCATCTGCACATCAGAGGGGGTAGGTGACACGACCATCTGCACATCAGAGTGTGCAGGTGACACGACCATCTGCATGTCAGAGTGAGCAGGTGACAAGACCATGTGCACGTCAGAGGTGGCAGGTGACACATCCATATTTATGGCAGAGAGGGCAGGTGTCACGACCATGTGCATTTCAAAGAGGGCAGGTGACACGACCATGTGCAAGAATAAGAGGGCATGTGCCACGACCAGTTGCACCTCAGAGGGGCAGGTGACACAAGCATCTGAACCTCAGAGGGGGGAGGGGACCCTGACATCTGCACGACAGAGATGGCATGTGACACCGCCATCTGGTCATCAGAGGTGGCAGGTGACACGACCATATGCACGTCAGAGGGGGCAGGTTAC
>NW_008337151.1:0-791 GCF_000622305.1 Nannospalax galili
TGATGTTTGAATATGACTTCACAATGTTCCATAGTGACATCAGAATGCTCCATGGTAACAACACAATATTACAATATGACTTCACAGAGTTCCATTGTGACATCACAATGCTCCAATGTGAAATCACAATGCTCCAATGTGCAAACATTAATCCCACATGTGCCACTATATTGCTCAAATGTGCCATCACAATTTTATAATGTGACTTCTCAGTGTTCGATTGTGCCATCACAATGCACCTATATGCCATCACAATGGTCAATCTGGCAATGTGATGCACAATTGTGTCATTACCATCATCCGTTGTGTCATCATCATGCTCCATAATTAAACACGGTACTCAAGTCCACTCATAATCTGCAAATTTGTCCACACAATTCTCCATATTTATATGACAATGTTAAATATGACTTCATAATGTTCCATTGTGATATTATGATGCTACAATGTGCCTACACTATCTCCCCATGTGCCATTATATTGCACCATTGTGCCATCACAATGCAACAATATAACTTCACAATGTGACTTCACAATACTACAATGTGCCAACACTATTGCCTAATGTGTCATTATATTGCTACAATGTGACACCACAATGTTACAACATGACTTCACAATGTTCCAAATGTGACATTACAATGCTGCAATATAACAACACCGTCTACCCACATGCTTTTATATTGCTCCAAAATGCAATGACAGTGTTACAATATGATGTAACAATGTTCCATTTTGACATCAAAAGGATCATTGTGCCATCACTCTGCACATTTGTGTCATTACAATGA
>NW_008337152.1:0-2150 GCF_000622305.1 Nannospalax galili
CTGGGCTCCTCACAGAAGAGTAATGAAAACATGAAGACAAGATCCAACACTAACTGAACCATGTTGATGCTGCATACACAAATGCTTCCGAAATCACACAACTACATGTGTGTAACATTTGACAAAGGATGCTCTTTTCTGAGGTTCAAAGAACCAGTAAGGGAGGCGGTACAGTGACTGAGTGTGAAGTAGAAAAACCAGCAGAGAGAAAGGACTGCTTCAGAAATTCCACCTGGAAAACTCAGTACTTGGCAAACAAATGAGAAAGGTTTCTTTCTCCGAAGAAAGGAAGAAAACTAACAGTGATTAATGGAGAAATTCTGCATTAAATGTGGTATTTCATGTGCTTCCCTCTGTAAACTACCAGAAGAAAAGCTATTCCTAATGAATTAAAAACAATGATGTCAAAGTCTGGGATTCTGTACAGAGCAGCTCAACCAATGGAATGACCTTCCGGGAGACAAAAGAATACAGGTGTCAACAAACACAGTAGTACATTCCCTCAGCCGTGTGATGCTGGTGGGATTAAATGCTGAGCAAATTAAAACAAGATCAGAAAAAAATAAAACAAAAATATCAGTTTCATGTACAGTTCAAACAAAATACAGTGGCATATGAGGACCCAAGTCCATCCTCCTTAGGAACTGAAGACTGACGTGTTTGATATTTCACCTATCACATCAAAAAGATTTTTGAGGTGGTTGGTCATGAATTCATTGGATTAGTCTGGAAAACATAAGCACTGGAGGACAAAATGGAGAGGTGAATATGCTACATAGGTGATCCATATGAAAAGAGTTTGCATGGCATGGGCATGGTGGTGCAGGCCTTTACTCCCAGGACTCCAGAAGAAGAGGCACAAAGATCTCTGTGAGATTCAGCCTAGCCTGGTCTACACAGCCGGTTTCTATTTGAGCAAAGTTTATAAGTTCAAACTACCAAACATTTAGAGAAAGAAAGTGTACAGGTCCAGACCTTGAATGTATTTTTGTGAAAAGAAGCCATCCCTGTCCTCCTCCTGTGGGTTTGCTATAGGGCACTACATAAACAGTCTTCTCTTTCTTACCACAAACTTGCTTTCAGTTCACTGAAAATCCACTTCACCTGCCAACGAAGCAAGAGGAAGAAGCATGACAGAAAACAAAACAGGCCACTATACTGTCTGCTGTCACAATAGATGCACAGGAAGAAAGCTCAACATGGACACCCCAAAAGAAGTTTCTGCTTTCCTGCCTTCGAGAGGCCCACCCTGGCAACAAGATCAAGAATTTCTACTACATTCATGGGAATGTGGATGCCACACCTCCTTACCTAAACAAGGCAGAGTAACACGGTTTTCTTACTTTGGAATAGAGGCTAAACTAAGCTTTCCTTCAGAAGCACTGGCAGCTGACCCCCAGCCTCACTGCCTTCTGCCTATGACTGGTCATTGAAACAGCGCTGATGCATCTCCTTAGCTTAATAGAATCAGTGGGGGAGGCACAAGTGAAAGTTTTTATTTTGATGACTGAAATTCTGGAGTAGTTTCATAATAAGTTCTCACTGTCTATTCTTGGGGCAGGAGAGATGGCTCAGAGGATAAGAACACTGGCTGCTCTTTCAGAGGATGCAGTTGGTTTGCAGCACAAACATGGTACTAACAACTGTACTTAACCTTGGTTCTAGGGGTTCCAACAGTGTCTTCCAGCCTCCACAGGCATTTCTCACTTGGATGCACTTACACACAAATAACCAAAAGGCTATTACACATAAAGTTTTTAAATTAAACAAAGAAATAAAACTTTATGTCATCTTTTTGTATGGTTAGTATATCCAAGTTCATCTCTTCTAAAAGTTTTAAGACATAAAATACAAGTGGTAGAATTTCATTCACCTTTTTCTTGCATAGAAAGTACAACTTAGTTAAGCCACGAAACAGTGACAATGTGTCAGTTTCTTTCCCCAATGACCTCCCCATTCAAGGGTAACCACTACTGTGTCTTCAAGGCCTATCACCTATATATTTTCATTTTTCCTTGTGACTGAGATCATGCAGTACTGGGTTTCAACTTTTCATAATATAGTAAACATCAGATTAATCATTTTTTCAAGTATGAAAAGATTCCTTTCTATGATGCAATTGTATTTTGTTCTTTAGAATTATTACATTC
>NW_008337152.1:4825-6036 GCF_000622305.1 Nannospalax galili
CCCTCATCCATTCTGCACCAACCGCTCTGCACGGTTCCTGTGACTTCAGTGAAGATTAGCAACCTTCTGAGGCCCAGTCTTCCTAGATCTTAGTGGAGATTTCCAGGCCCCAGGGCCTCCAGGGTCCCTCCAGATTTTGGTGCCTTTCCACCTCTGCTCTGGTCCTGCCCCTTTGGGGCCAAGTTCCCGTTGCCTCACACTTCCAACTCCGCCCATACCATACCCTTCTCAAGTCACTTTGAATTTGCTCCACCTCCACTCTTTGGGTCACTCCTTGGACCCAGGTCAGTGTCCCAGACCCACTCAGACCCCGCCCCTCACATACACCTCTAGATCCCAAACAAGAGGCTCTAGCTGTCATTTTAACTCTGGAATTAATACACAGCCTCATTATTGAGTTGCTGTGGGCTTCGACCACACCTGGACCTAGTAAGACAGCTTACACCCCTACCTAGACCCCCAGCCTGGTTCTGTCTTCTTGAGACACACCCCAGAGAAACTCATCCTGAAATCTCACCTTGCAATTCCATCCTTCTGCACTAAAAATCTCATGTAAAGAAAACAGACTAAATACAGATGTCCAGAGCCTATTCCCAAAATAGGAAAAATAGGATAAACCAAGAAAATATGACCCCCACCACCAAGGAAAAGCACCATTTCTAAGCAATGTTCCCTAAGGGAGTAAATTGGTGTCCAAAGTACTGTTCTCAAAAAGAACACATAAATATGAAGAAGGAATTCAAAGCACATTACTATGGAATTTATCCTGAGACTGACATAGACAGGGGACAAGAATCAAACGATGCTCAAGAACTGGAGAAAGTTTACCTTTGGCTACACCCTGGCTACTCTGGTCCAGAAATACTGACACACTGAACACAAATAAAAACAGGTTTTTATAGGATTTCTCACATCAATTCTTGGCAGTAGTCTTCTGGTTGATTTGAGACATCCAGCACCAAAGTATAGGTGCCCCTTAGAATATTATAGGAAATTTAAACACTTGGCATTTCTACAAAAGCAGATATTTTGGGCAAGTGTGGATGCTGGGATTTGAAACCACGTCTTCTGCAAGTACAGCCAGTGCTTTTAACCACTAAGCCACTTCTCCAGCCCCTATTACTATAGTTTTTTGAAGGCCTTTTGAGTCTAACTCATATTCCCCGTCTTCTTGGGTGTGGGTCTATCACTGACAGCCTGGCCAACTTTCA
>NW_008337152.1:6331-10575 GCF_000622305.1 Nannospalax galili
AATCATTTGGCGGATTTCAGACTTCCAGCACCGAAGTACAGGTGCCCCTTAGGTTATTATAGGAAACTTAAACAGTCAGCATTTCTACAAAAGGTGGTATTTGGGGCAAGTATGGGTGTTGTGATTTGAACCCACACCTTCTGCAAGTATAGCCAGTACTCTTAACCACGGAGTCACCTCTCCAGCCCCTATTATTAATGTTTTTTGAAGGCCTTTTGAGTCTGATTCATGTTCCCCAAAATGTTCTTGGGTGCAGGACTATCACTGTCAGCCGTGCCAACTTTCACATCATTATCTGTCACATATACCTGCTTGGTATATTTTGAGAAAAAGGTACGAAAAATTCCCTCATATATTTATCTTTATAAAGTGAATATTCCACAAGATAAATACTGATATCAAAATAATTAAATGTCTTCAAATTATTTTGCTAAGGTATGAATATTTCTGGTCAAATAACCTTAATTCTTTTGTCAAAAATTCATCCTTAATATCAAGTTATCAGTATGTGTGGCTTTATGTGATATGAGTAAGTCAGGAGGTTCTAAATTCAAGAATGTAGTAAGCCATTTTTAAGGGAATTGGAAAGAATGTCCTTGCCATTTCAGCCATGTGTGAATGGAAAAAATAAGTACCAGGAAACTCAAAAGACGGGGAATTTATTGCTGACTTTATCTAGTACTTTCCAGACTCTAGGCCTGAGAGCATAACCCAGTCTACTGTTGTATCAGCCCCAACCGATTTTTGTGTTCACTGCTCTTTTTCAGGAATTTTAGCTCCATTGATCTATGAGGTTTGATTGTTTTTTTTTTTCACATATCAACTGGTTTTGCAGATAAGCCATCCTCATTTGTTTGGTTTACTTTGGCAAATCTCATCTGTGTATGCTTTTCTGAAATTTTATCAATACTCACACAGCTCTAATTCCTCACATCTGTATTAAAAAGGTGAAATTAGTAAGTTACATCAATATTAAAAACTCTAAAATCAAATCATAGTCTCACTTTTGCAGAAATTTTATTTAACCATGTATGCCTATATATGAACATACATATGTTATTAGCAAAAATGGGGACAATGGTAGTATCTGGAGTAAGGTGAGACAAAGGAGTGTGATGGTGCAAATAGGAAAGCATAGTTAAATATGTACAGCATATATAGTTTATATATACATACATGAAATATGCTGATCACAATATTTGGGTGCTTAACAAGAAGGAATTGAAATAGGAAATTTGCACTCCCTGATTTTTTACATAGAGAAAATGAAAACTATGTTCAGTGATATCAGGAATTGGAATGGAAAATACTCTGATAGACATATGAATCTAATAAGTTATGTGTTCCTAGGTACTCACAGTGAAACTGAATACCTATACATGAGATGCATGTTATACTTAACTGCCAACAATATTACATCTGAGAGCAAAATCTGCTTGTCGATGTGTGTCACATACCAATACTGAGAAAATGTATTTGCCAATTCCTGAACAATTAGTAAAAGGCTAGTAAGGACAGTTAAATTACTCATGTTTTGATACAATCAAGAATTCCAAATTAAAACCTGGGTGGAAAAATTAGTCAAACATTTATGTCTGGGACAGCTATTTTTTTTTTAGCAACTTTGTCATTTCTACTGCAGCCAATAGGATAAGCACTTGAGTGAGATCTCCTTTCTCCTGTGGACATGTGTCCAAGGGTGCTGGAGACCAATATGGCTGGACTCAAGACAAGTTAGGCATGAACTTTTGAACAGGCTGCAGCCTCTGCAAAAAGGGGCCAGGCACTGAAAACAGTGCCTTTACAGCCCTGTCATGGGGAACACTGCAATGGCTAGTATGGCGAGACTGCGCTCTCTCTGGGCGCAGGGTGCGCTCACTCCCTGCGGGTCCGCAGACTGTTCTGGGAAGCGCCGGCTCCAGGAGCGGCACAGTGGGTCCACAGGCTTTTCCGGCGGCTGCTTTGGGTCCCGCGTCTCTGGTGCTGGCAGCTTCCTCTGCTACTGAAGCATTGTCCAGCCAAAATCCCATCTCTATTTCACCTGTGTACCCTTCCTCAGGATGCGAGGCTCCTGGCCACTGAACCACGCAGGGAAGGGGTACGGAGATGGTGAAAGCTAGTGTCCGTGGGTTGGTAATGGAGAGTGCTGCCCTCCGGGGGAATCAGGTCACCGGTACACAAGACTCAAGGCTCAGCTCAGTCTGTGCTTACAGCTTTATTCTCTCTGGGACCCAATCTCTGGGACTCAGTCTCTGATCCAATCTCCCAATATTAAGAGAAGGCTAGGATATTTTATACCATGGGGGTAGTGGTAAAAACCTTAGCCGATAGGTACTTTTAGGATGTCCCATTTACATGTGGCGGTGAGCACCTGCCAGGCTGCCAGACTGTCTGAACAGGAAGGCATGGTACCTTTCGGAGCCAAAGGCCATGTTTATGTTATAGCATTCGTGGTGGACACTTCAAAAGGAGAGACAGGGAAGGTGCCAGGAAGACACCCCACTATGAAAGGAGACCGCAGCACATTAATCCCGAGCTGCATGAGCTGTCCAGTGTGTAGGGGCTTCCACTTAGCTTAACAGAGGTCTCCCAACATCTCCCTCTCTTTGATTTAAATATGAAGAGGTGCCATGCCAGCCCTAAAGGTCAACTCATTCCATCTCGGGAGAATCCAAAATTTGATAACTGACCATGACCTGTTTCCTGTAGTGATTTTTAGCAAATGGCAGTAACTGTCAGCAGAGAATCTTAAAAAACAGTGAGCAAGCACAATACACAGCATTATCAGAGTACTACAAGGGATAGGAGCCAAGGGATTGCTAAACCAATAGATTACAGAGTTTTGAGAGTGTTAACATTGGTTTCAACAGCATATGATTCAATTAGAAAGAAACAGTACTTTTCCCAATATTAAATAGTCCCCATGTCCAACAGTTATCAAGCCCAACGTTCCCTTATTGTGAAGCACAGTTCTGGTGAGAAAGTTTATTTTGGAGAAATTCTAGGCTGCCAGTCACTGATATCACTGCTTGGTTCAGCTGTCTTCAGCCAAAGGCAGGGTCGGGTGCAGCTTGTTGTCATGGCAACGCCTCCAGCATCCAGCGCAAGTTGGGTCTCTGCCAGTGGGGGGAGGAATATTTCTTCTCTCTGCTAGCAGCTGTATAGGTGAAAAAGCTTCTCACACCTGAAATGTGATGGTTAGCCAGGTGTTTGAATCCACTTAGATGAAAGTCAGTGAAGTCTTTTTCTGCTCCTGGGAAGAGAAGGGTGGTAGCTGGTATTGTTGTCAGAAAAAAATCTATTGCTGGATGCACAAAAGAAACAGTCAGGCATTGGGTTAGGTGGGAAGAAAGTTAAACTTGTTTCAGGACATAGTATCTGGTCCTCTGTCTTTCCTGTGGACTAACATTGTAAATTAGCACAGACTTGGCTGCAGCTGTAAGCTGTTGAGAGACATGAAAGTTAGCTGAAGGGTACCTAGAAAACACATCTGAGTTATTACTTTAATGTTCCACCGATTGTCCCATGGATCTGATTCTTTCCCTGAAAAATAAAATCTCTAGACCATGGTATTAGGAAGAGTGGGGGCTGTCTGAAGAATTGCTGCTAAGCAGGGTAAAGACAGCCATGAGAATGACAAAAAAGGGAGCTCCAGGGGGATATCTGTGGCGTGCAGTTTCCACTAGGTCATGGATCTCTCTCCACGTGATCCGGTGTGGCTTTGGGTGACGTCTCTGCATCTTTCTTTTCTTTGTCTCTGTCAGGGTCATTCGAGCCATCTTCTTCGTGTGTGGGGAGATATCTGACATTTCTAGCTGGAACCCAGATAGGTTTTGGTTGGTCCTGTGGAAAAACACAAGCAAATCCTCTCCCTGTTGTTAACAATGGATTTCCATGCTTCACAAAAATTTTTAAATGACGAGCTGGTAAATGCTGGGCCATTGTCTGTCTTTAATTGTGCAGGGAGGCCCGTAATGGCAAAGGATGAAAGCATATGATTTATCAGCTTTCTTGAACTCTCACCAGTTTGGGCGGTGGCCCAGAGAAAGTGAGAGTAGATCTCTATAGTTACAAATACATATTTCTGTCTGCCAAATTGAGGGCCATGAGTTACATCAATTTGCCAAAGGGCATTAGATTTTAATCCTCGAGGGTTTACACCCTATTGTTGTATGGCAGGAGTTTGTATTAATGATGTACAAGAAGAGCAGGTTCTAACAATATGCTTGAGCTGCCTGTGCGGA
>NW_008337152.1:10658-11254 GCF_000622305.1 Nannospalax galili
GTTATGCTGGCAGGGAAAGTTCCAGCGGTGGCTACTTTATCTGCTATGGCATTTTCTTCAGTAAGAGGTCCTGGGAGAGAGGAGTGGGACCTGATATTCTGGACAAATAATGGAGCCACTCTCTTTTGTAATAGTGTGGAAATTTTAATTAGCAGAGGTGAGATGGGATTACCATCAATTTTAATAAAGGAACGACCTAGCCATGGGAGTAAATTAACAGTATAGATGCTATCAGAATAAAGGATGAAGGGCTTATCAATTTTATCAAGAGCCATATGGATAGCAAAGAGCTCTTTAAACTGTGGAGATTTATCAGATAAGTGTTGGAAATATGTTATAGGTGGATCATCAGGAGAGTCATATATGACTAATGCAGCTCCCTTTTTTCATCCATCTGTAAAGGCTGTAATAGTCTCTTTAATTGGTTTATGGCTAGAAAGCCGAGGTGGGAGCCAGCGAAATGCTGGAATAACTGACACCCATTTATCTTTGGGATAGTGATTATCAATTTGTCCTGGGAAGCCTATTAAGCTAATTGCAAAAGAGGAGTGATGCTTTAAGAGCCATTGTACATCTGATAATGAGAAGGGGATAAT
>NW_008337152.1:11613-12779 GCF_000622305.1 Nannospalax galili
GGCCTTAGCCAATTAATATTTCCTAGAAAACTTTGAAGTGAGTTAAGTGTGAGTGGATAGGGGACATCTAGGACAGGTTTGAGGGGCCTAACAGCAGTGGGTGTTATTTCAGTCCCTAGGAATGTAATGGGGGGAACAGATTGTATTTTATTTGTTGCAATTACAAAACCTTTTGCCTCTAGGGTGATTATCATAGCATCTTTTAGGTCTTCTAGAGAGGAATCCTCATCTTGCCAGACTAAGAGGTCATCCATGTAATAATAGACATGCAGGCCCTTTTTTCATAGGGGTGTCAGTGCATTGGCAACAGCCTCCTGGCATATCGTAGGACTGTTTGCCATGCCTTGTGGCAGAACTTGCCATTCATATCGATCAGCTGGACCAGAATTGTTAATCTTTGGAACTGAGAAGGCAAAATGTTGGCAATCATTTTTGTGCAAATGGATGGAGAAAAAGCAGTCTTTTATATCTAGGACTAACAGGGGAGTATTAATGGGGATGGCAGAGACAATGGGTAGGCTGCTTTGGGGTGATCTCTATATTTTCATGGCTTTATTTATGGCTCTGATGTCCTGCAACAGTCTCCATGTCCATTATTACAAAGACTGGGGTGTTCCATGCACTCCTGGAGGGCCTAATGTGACCCAGCTGTAGCTGTTCTTTCACAAGTTGTTGAAAAATGAATAATTTCTCCCTGGGTAATGGCCACTGTTCCACCCAGACTGGCTCTGTGTGGGTCCAGTCAAGGCAGGGAGTAAGGTGATCAACAGTGGCCCTTAGAATTGGGGGTCCTGTTGTTTGAGGGACCTCATCTGATCATCTGTTTTAAGGCATTTCTCTTTAGACCCACTAGTAAGAATTACATTGAGGTCTTCTAAGATATCTCGTCCTAGGAGGTTTGTAGCAATATCTGCAATTAGGGGTCTTATTGTGCCAACCTTTCCATCAGGATCCTCCCATTTATAGGAGTTTTTAGTGATGAATGCTTGGGAGGCCCCCCCTACTCCCATTAGTTGGGGTCCTGGTATTAATTCCCAGTGTGGGGGAACCTCAGATCACCTTAAGATGGTTTTATCAGCCCCAGTGTCAAGGAGGCATTTGAAAGGTTTATTGTCTATTTTTATGGTTAATTTTGGATGGGCATTTTCTGTAATACTGGTTACCCA
>NW_008337152.1:12802-19271 GCF_000622305.1 Nannospalax galili
TGCATGTCTTGTCAGGATCCCCTTGTTTTCTGTAATACTTGTTACCTATAAGGTCTTCAGCTTCCCTCTTGTTAGCGGAGCTGAGGGCTGCCCCTGAAGAAGTTTAAAGGTGACAAAGGAGTACCATCCTTGTCATTTTTATATCTACAATCTTTTTTCCAATGAAAACCTCTTTTACAGCGAGGGCAGAGGGTTTTAGGGGGTCTAGTTGCAGCTGAGTTATTTTGAGGGCTATTTTTTATCCAGTGTCCAGTTTCTCCACATTTAAAGCATTTTGAGTTGGACTGAGTTGCAACTGCAACGGCTTGGGCAAGGGAGGAAGCCTGGTACGTGGCAGTTCCTATATCTTGAGTAGCCACAATCCACTTATCATAATGCTCATTCTTTCATCCCTGGCATGCTTGTCTGTGCTCAGGGGTCATTCCTTCCCAGACAAGGCTGTTTAGAAGCATTGCTTTGGCTGCAGGATCTGTTATTTTTCTATCAAAGCTTGCTTGCACTCTTAGTATAAAGTCTGGAAGAGCCTCAGTTGGCTTCTGCTTTAGAAAGGTTAATGCAGAAGTTTCTCCGGGCCCGTGGGACAATGGTGTTAAGCGGTCCCTAGCTTGCAGGTCACATAGGCGAACCTGGTCTACACAACCAGCTGGAATCGCAGCTTGCTGAATTCCTGTGAAGAAATTGCCCTGACCAAAAAGCTGGCCATAATTCCAATTTACAAATCCAGGTGGTGGATCCTGTCCTGGTTGAGGTCTTAGCTGTTGATTATGAGTTTCATTTCTTTTAGCTTGCATTAGGCATTCATCTCTAAATAAGGCTTCCCATTATACAAATAATGGACTGGGGAGGGTGGACAAATGTCTCTCCAATCTTGGGGAAGCAGGTTAGTATTAAATGTTTGTAGTATAGATTTAGTCCATAGTCCAAGGATTCCATCCTCCCTTACAGCCTGTCGCAATTCTTTTAACTCTGTGGCTGGAAGTGGATACCAGGCTAGAGGGCGTTGTCTGGATATTTGTAAGTTAACAGGGAAAGCTTCTACTGGTGAGTTTTGGGGGTCCTGAGACCTCTGAGGCTGGAAATTTTGAAGTTGGCAGCTTTTACTGTCTCTAAGGTTACACAGCTGTTCTGTAGCTATAAGGCATGTCTCCACAGGGGGAGGAGGTGATTTTACCTGAGAATTTTTGGAAGCTTTTGAAATTTGGGTGTTAGTATCTGGGCTTGTTGAATCAGCAAGAGAGGATTTTGAAATTTGGGCTTTAGTATCTGGGCTTGTTAAATCAGCTAGAGAGGGGTAAGGATTAATTCTACTGATGGGTGGATTTTGTTTGGTTTGGTCAGATTTTAATTTTGAGGCTGTTGAATTTGTTACTGGGCTGTTTTGGGGATCTTTTTGATCTAAAGCCTCTTTTTTATTATTTTCTGGTGCCTGTAAATTCTCATTTATTCTAGGTGGATTTTTTAAACATTGCTGGATGGCTTGTCATATTGGAAAAAAGGAAAGAGGAAAATTATACTTTTCTTGGGCTTCTTTCTTATATGCCAAATGTGAAAAAAAGCTACATACCTCTGGATCAGGTATATCTGTGGATATAATCCAGGGTGTAAATTGATACACCTCATTCTAAAATTTTAATCTTTCCTCTTTTGTAATCTTAAGCCCTCTGGATTTCAGTAGAGTTTTAAGAGAACGGATCTGACATTTTCTCTCTCTTGATACAGAATTTCTCATTGCAAGGTTTTTTGGTTTTTGTAAAAGCTACATACCTCTGGATCAGGTATATCTGTGGATATAATCCAGGGTGTAAATTGATACACCTCATTCTAAAATTTTAATCTTTCCTCTTTTGTAATCTTAAGCCCTCTGGATTTCAGTAGAGTTTTAAGAGAACGGATCTGACATTTTCTCTCTCTTGATACAGAATTTCTCATTGCAAGGTTTTTTGGTTTTTGTTTTTATTTTTTGTTGTGGTCGTTTTAGATGTTTTTACAGCAGTCGGACACTAGAGGGCTGAAGCGCCTTAGCTAAGACTGAAGGAAAAAAAATGTGTCACTTTAAATCTTTTGTCCTTGGAGCCGCTTTAGTCGCTTTTGGCTGCAGCTGCTCGGCAGGGGTTAATTGATTTGAATTTTTACTGACTGGCTTTTTAGCTGTTGCTTGAATGTTTGTGGGTAGGGAGACAAAGCTGGCCAGAGGAATTCTGCCTGACTCCAAGCTTAAGTGGAGATCCCTGGAACTTTTGGGGATTTTTCTCTAACAGTGTTCAGATAGAAAAGTTGAGAAGTGATGGTTTCCAAAGTGACGTTCCTGAAATAAAAATTCCAGGGGATCACAGTGGCTCCCAGTCACAAGACCTGCCCGCAATTTTGAGAGGCTGGCGGCCACCCCTAATGGTCCTTACTTTACTGATGCGTCACCAGTTTTGATATAAAAAAGATGTCTAGATAGAGGTCTTTTCGTCCACACCTGAACAGGCAGTCGGGGTCCTCCTAGGATGTCAGAGAGACCTTCGGCCAACACCAGGGAGTAGCCCTGGCCAGGAGGCGTCAGTTGTTTTTCTGGTCCTAGCGGTCCCTCCTGAGAATTTTTAGACCGGAAGAGAATGGAGGAAATTTTAGAAGAGAGGAAGGGATTAGATTACCCTCCTGAGTGGGAGGGATACTCATGGATTCTAGCATTTCTGTGGGCACCAGCTCCTAGCTGGAATGAGGTTCAGAGGCTAAGCTCCACATTGTGAGAGGGTCCCACGAGGTGCAGGGGGGCCAAGCCCCACGTTGGGCACCAGATATGGCGAGACTGCGCTCTCTCTGGGCGCAGGGTGTGCTCACTCCCTGCTGGTCCGCAGACTGCTCTGGAAAGCGGTGGCTCCAGGAGCGGCACAGCGGGTCCACAGGCTTTTCCGGCAGCTGCTTTGGGTCCCGCGTCTCTGGTGCTGGCAGCTTCCTCTGCTACTGAAGCATTGTCCAGCTGAAATCCCGTCTCTATTTCACCCATGTACCCTTCCTCAGGATGCGAGGCTCCTGGCCACTGAACTACGCAGGGAAGGGGAATGTAGACAGCGAAAGCTTGTGTCCATGGGTCGGTAATGGAGAGTGCTGCCCTCTGGGGGAATCAGGTCACCGGTACACAAGACTCAAGGCTCAGCTCAGTCTGTGCTTACAGCTTTATTCTCTCTGGGACCCAATCTCTGGGACCCAGTCTCTGACCCAATCTCCCAATATTAAGAGAAGGCTAGGATATTTTTATACCATGAGGGTAGTGGTAAAAGCTTTGGCTGTTAGATGCTTTGTGAGACATTCTATTTATATGTGGAAGTGGATTTCTGCCAGACAGTTGTCTGCTAGGAAAAATTACAGGAAGGCATGGTACCTTTCAGAGCCAAAGGCCATGTTCATGTTATAGCATTCGTGGCGGACACTTCAAAAGGAAAGACAGGGAAGATGCCAGGAAGACACCCCGCTATGGAAGGAGCCCGCAGCACATTAATGCCGAGCTGCATGAGCTGTCCGGTGTCAAGGGGGTTCCACTTTGCATAACAGAGGTCTCCCAACATCTAGCAAAAGGCAGCTGGCCAGGTTAAAGGTTAACAGTCTCTTTGTTCTGAGAAACGCATCTTGACTTCCTTGCTTTAGAGGTGAAAAACAGCCTAACCAATAACACCAAGTATGTGTGTAATAAAAATTAAGGCATCTTAGTCAATAAGCTCTGACACACTCCCTCGTCTTGAACAAATGACCCTCGGCCCATGCTAAGGATTGATCAACCTATGTGACATGTAATATAAGCACCCTTTGTCTTTGTCTGGAACAAACTTTACATGCACCCTGGACCCTGCGCCTACCCACTAGCCCCTCTTTCATATATAAGCTTGTGGTTAGAGAATAAAGCTGTCTTGTAGCTTATTGGGAAGTAAAGCTCAAGTCCCAGGCTTGTTACTCTGCTCCAACCAGTCTCTCTGTTCCCAGAGCTGGGTCCCCCACTGAGCAAAGCAACCTGGACTTCTCCATACAAGGAGAAGAGCAAAAAGGAGAGAGCTCCCTGTGACCTTTGTGTCCTACTATCTATAGCACATCAAACAGAAGTCAGGAATGGTTTGTGTTCAGCTCATAGGACTGTGATTGTGCTACAACAGCAAAGGCTTGATCTTTTGAAGCCAGTCTTTTCTTTCAAAACCTCTACATGTATTCTGCTGAGATAACATCAGGCCTTATGAATGCCTCAAACAAGAATCGTATCTTCTAATAGTAACAGGAAAATACAATGTAAGTCTTCCAACTGAGCCTGTTCTGCATTACTGCCTAGGGATAACTGAGTTTCTCTGACAGACTTTTATTTCTCAGAGCTTCGGGAAGTGAAGACCGTCTCAAAGCACCATTTTAATTTGTATCATATTTACCCCTCATATGAGTCTCTCTATGTTTCCCAGAATAACTGCATGATTAACAATAATTCAATTCCTATTTCTCCTCACATTGTAAATACAGTCCTCACAGTTTAATACTATGGGTGCTTAGGAAAGCTACCAAGACCCTAAGTTATATATTGGCAATTTTCTAAGGATCTAACATTCTGACTTAATTTACTAGAACACTGAATCTGATTCAAGGTATGTCAGTGACATTGTCAGAGTGGTGAATTCATAAAACACAAATGGACACTGCAAAGCACTCAAGAGAAACTTGAATCATAAATAGTTGGAAACCTAGATATATAAATGCAGAGATGGTAGAGTGGCATAATGCCGAAGGAGCCAGTGGTGAAAAGGAAGAATGAAAAACTGTAAAAAGTTAGGGATTGAAACAATCAAAACTGAGTGTGTGTCCCTGGAAAAATAAATAATCTTCATGATATCCCTTAAAAATTAGAACACAAAAAAGTTAAATTTTACTTCACTTATGAGAATAGTGAGCATGTCTTTTAAAGAATATTTACATTAGTATGTTCTGTACAGGGTAGTTCATATTTCCAAGTCCAATCCTAAGTACTGTTTCACTATACAAGTTATTTAAACTCACAGATATTGTCAAGGAGCTACATAATTTTTAAAGAAAATATGTCCTATTTCTCACATGTATAATATGCAAGTAAACCACATAAAAATGCACAGGGGGACTCAGAAACATTGAGATATGTGACATTTTAGGTTCTGTGCAGAATCAATATAAAGGCCTCCAAGTCTAGGCATCTAGCACTCAAATCAGAGCCTGAGGTATGAAACATTTGAGATGGTATTCCAATGATAATAGACCAAACAATTTACTTTTCATCATTTCCAATGCTTTGTTGTCTAGTAAGATAGGAATCTTTGGTTGTGGGTACAAAAGGAACTCCCAGAGTCTCATGTGTTCAATATTTGTGATGTGAACACCAGGACTCAGAAAAGTATTTATGGGAAAATGGCTGGATCATAAGGGATGCAACCATGAGTTCACGGCTGTTCTTCCATTCAGCCATGATTGAAGGAAGTAGGTCACTGATGTACAACATTGAAGCACATATGTTTCTGACCTTGGAAAGACCTTCTTTATCTCTATCTCAATCCTATTCTTCCCTCTCTCTCTTTCCTTCAGGATGAGAAGTCTCCCTGTGCCATATGATTACCACAACATGATGTTTCTTTCTCCGTAAGCCATATCACATAGAAACAAATATATATGGATCAAAAACACTGGAACAGTGGAAAAAAACAAAAAAAAAATTTCCACTTTAGTTCATATTTCAGGCATTTTCTCCCAGCAAAGGAATTTTCCTCACAGAAACCCCTGTGATCGTGTTTTATTACATGTTTTAGAAAGCACATATACATACCAGCACACATTTATGTTATCTGATACCTAAACTTTATCCAGAGTCTCCCATGTTTGTTCTTTTCTTTCAATGTAAAGGAAATTTCAAATCCATGTGTTCAGTCATCCTACAAAGTGGTAGTGCGGTAGATGCAAAGAAGAAAATGTACTATTTTTAAATATATCAGTACTCACAAATTAGGATTACAATGACATTGTCACGTAATTTTCATTATATTTATCATAATATTTCTAACACAACATAAATCTCTAATAAATAGATCATGAAAATTACTTGATGATAAATCCCCAAGGAACAGATCCCTCAGAGAACAAATCCACTGATTTACCCAAATTTGAATGGATTTCCTTGTATTAGCCTTTGCAGATCATCAGCTGAAATAAGGTGTGAGAGTTTCTATATGGAGAAGATAACATTTTCCATGCAATTTCCATATTACATGATTAAACATATGCTTTACTTATTAAAACAATATCAACTTATGTGCAGTTTTGAAATTGTTTTAAAATGAATTCAATGCAGTCATATCAAAATGTAGATTAAAAGAACTAAAGAAACAAGATTTATTTAAATGAATAGACAACTTAGATGTCATTACACACCATTTCCAAAGAGCAACACTAAAATTTTAATATATCGGTAACGAACATAAAAATGTGTTTA
>NW_008337152.1:19577-21766 GCF_000622305.1 Nannospalax galili
GAATATATGTATATGTAGTATATGTATATATGTATAATATAATATATATATGTATATCCTTCCATTTATTATAAATTAATGTCCCTAAGAGTTTCTAGATGAAGAAAGGACTTCTCATAACCTTTTCACTTGTAGGGTTTCTCTCCAGTATGTATTCGTTGATGTACTTTAAGACTGGATTTTTTATTAAAGGACTTGTCATATACTGCACGTTTGTAGGGTTTTTCTCCAGTACAAATTCTGTAATGTTTCCTAAGTGTTGAGCAGTAAGGGACTTGTCACATTCTTCACATTTGTAGGGGTTCTCTCCAGTATGAACTTTCTGATTTGATTTTAAATTCAACATAGAAGTATAGCCCTTGTCACAGTCTTCACATTTGTAGCGGTTCTCTTAAGTGTGTATTCGCTGAACTAATCTACGTCTTGATATTCTCTTAAATAACTTGTCACAGTCTTCACATTTGTAGAGTTTCTCCCCAATATTATTTCACTGATTTAATCTTAATGTTGATATTTGCCTAAAGGCATTGTCACATTTTTTACATCTGTAGCGTTTCTCTCCAGTATGTATTTGCTGATGTACTCTTAGACTACATATTTGACTAAAGGACTTGTCACATTCTTGACATTTGGAGGGTTTCTCTCCAATATGTTTTCACTGATGTATTCTTAAGTCTTGACATTTCATTAAAGGATTTCTCAAATTTTCCCATTTGTAGGGTACCTCTCCAGTGTGAATTCTCTCATTTAGTCTAAAATGTGCCATTTGCCTAAAGGACTCGCCACATTCTTCACGTTTGTAGGGTTTCTCTCCAGTATGAATTCTTTTATGTACTGCAAGTTCTTCCATTTCACTAACACATTTTTACTGATCAAAGGACTTGTCACACTCTTCACATTTGTAGAATGCCTCCCAAGTATGCATTGCCTAAGACTTGACATGTGAATACAGGATTTATTACATTCTTCACATTTGTAGGGTTTCTCCCCAATACGATTTTCCTGCTGTAATCTTAATGTTGATATTTACATTAAAAAAAAGGCACTGTCACATTTTTCACAACTGGAGGATTTCTTTCAAGTATGTATTTGCTGATGTACTCTAAGATGGCATATTTGGCTAAATAGTTTGTCACATTCTTGACATTTGGAGGGTTTCTCTCCAGTACGTATTCATCAACGTAATTTAAAACTTGACAACCATGTAACAGACTTGTCACATTTTTCACACTTGTAGGGTTTCTCTCCAGTATGTTTTCATTCATGTACTCTAAGTCTTGATTTTTCCTTAAAGGATTGTTCACATTCTTATCATTTGTAGGATTTCTCTCCAGTATGACTTCTTTTATGTACTCTAAGATCTATCATGTGACTAAAGGATTGTCACACTCCACATTTGTAGAGTGTCTCTCCGGTATGCATTGTCTGATGTCTCCTAACACTTCACATGTGAATCAATGATTTATCACATTTTTCATATTTTTGAGGTTTCTCTGCATTATAAACTGTCTGATGTTTTCTAAGAATGGAGGTCTCCAGTTTAAAAATAAAAGACCGCTCCAGCCCTCAGGCCTCTCTTGGGGTAAGTCTACCGTGGAGCCCCCAGTGCCTTGAGTCTGCCAGCCACGCTCACAGTTCCATCTCCCCCGCTCTTCTGTACTCCTAGCTTGGGCCCTGTGCCATTCCTAGTCTGGGGCCTCAGACACCTGGGGAGCCAGTGCTGATTCCTGACCCTGTTCACCCTGACTGGCTTGGTGCCTTCCTTGGGCCCCAGGAGTACAGCCTCTGGACCCGGCCCCGCACGCACCTGTCTCTACTTCCCTGGTCCTGCAACACCCGCCAGCCTCTTTCTGGGGCTGACAGCCTCTTACTGGGGCTCCGAGGCTTACCTTTACTCTCCCTGATCCTTTGCATGCAGTACAACCCAGCTACTCAATCCACTCCCTGGGAAATCTTGGGGCTTCTTATCAGCCTTTGCATCCCTGCATGGCACGGCCATGGCCAGGGTCTCAGGTCAGTCCATCACCCAAGTTCCTGAGGCCAAAATCATTCTTAGAAGATTCCAGACCCAAGGAGAAAGTCTGAAAACTTCTGACCCACATTGAAAGTGGGCCTCCGTGGAACTCCTGAAGACAAAATCAGTCCAGCCACATCAATATAAAATCAAAAGAGAGAACCAGAAGCTTAGA
>NW_008337152.1:25062-35733 GCF_000622305.1 Nannospalax galili
TCGGATATCTCACAAAGGCTTTCTTCAGTCACTTAGCTCTGTATTTGGACAACAAAAAAATAAAATATACAGCCACATACAATTTCGGCTATTACCCATATATTAATATTTAGGGTAGAAGTTGTGAGCATTAAAGGAGAGGAGGACTCATAAGGGTGTGTGATGTACATTTTTTGTTTCTTCCCACACTTTTTATTATTCCATGGGAATTTCAAGCAATGCATTTTGTTCACATTCCCCATGCCTCTAGAAGGGGACATCCCCTTTCCCTACCTACCCAACATTTTGTCCTTTGTGTCTTTTTGTTTATTTTTCAATCAACATAAAATTTGCACCGAACATACACACTTAAGCATCCACCCAGAAATGCTGACAGAACTGGGGCTCCACCCATGAAAAACACTGACCTCCGATTGCCAGTAGATCCTAGCCAAAGAGTGGAATTTGTGTCCACTTTCCACTGGACTCTCCATTTTTGGATTTTGTCCAGTTTTACCCTGTGAAGGACTCACATGTGATGTTACAACCACTGTGATATCATATGTGCTGCTGCCCTGGTATTCCCAGAAAACATTTTCCTTGAACTCAAACACAGCTTCTGAATGCAAGTCCTTCTACTTTTGCAAAAATCCCTGGCCTTGGACAGAAAGTTGTGATATAGATGTTGCATCTTGGGCTGAGTATTCCACAGACTCTTATTATTATTAGCATGGGGACAAGCTGGGTGTCTCTGTGTTAGGCACCATCCTCAACAAAAATAATCTCTGATGAGGCTTGAGAGATTAAAATCTGTGGGTATAAATGGGAAATCATAAGGATTAAGTTTAATAGCACATCTACTTACTAGATTCATAGCAGGTTGTCTCAGGCCTATGAACTAGATTACCACAGGTCCCTGGTCCAAATATTGGTGCCAGATAGGAGTTTTCTCAAGTGAAGCAGGCCTTAAAACCAATCAGGAAGTAGTTGTTTACTTCCATGACATTCATGCTACAATCTTCCTGGAGCGTTCATCACTCTTTCTTACAGGGACCAAGTAATTGATAATTATTTTTGTCCTCCAGTGCCATGCATAGCAACATGCAGTTCTCTGTTGTGGGGAGCGAGCACGGCCGAGCCAGCCAAAGATGGCGCCCTGGCTGGCTGCCAAACCTCGTGCTGTTTACTTCAACTCTTGGCTGATTGCCAAGGCTCGTGATCCTCGCTTGTTTACTCCAACTCCCTGAAGTATGGTGAGCCCGAACAGGTGCTGCCTGCCTGATGATCTTGCTACGTGGCCAATGAGCTGCACTCTGCCTGCCCGCTGCACGTGTGTGTGCCCTGATTGGTCCTGGCTGGGGGGGGGCTGTTGGAAATGCTATATAAAGAGCTGAAGTGTGTAATAAGGAAGAATAAGAATAATAATAGTGGGTGAGAGAATGATGTGAGAGAATAAAGTGAGAGAATGAAGTGATAGATATAGGAGAACAACAAAGGTGTGAGTAGTGGGTGAGATAATAAAGAGAAACAGGAATGAAGAAAGAGAGAATAAAGGAAAGAGAGAAAAAGAAGCTTGAACCTCACCTTGGTGTCTGTGTCGTCTTTCCTCGGCTCTGCTGGACAGAGTCGTGGCTCGTGACAAGTGGTGGCCCATACGGGGATCCCTGATGCTCTGGAGTTGTAAGTAAAAATGAAATAATAGTGCTAGCAAAAGTTCCCTAAAAGGGACGGAGGTTAAAGTTCCCCGGATAAGGGAC
This sequence comes from Nannospalax galili, assembly GCF_000622305.1. Taxonomy (NCBI): domain Eukaryota; kingdom Metazoa; phylum Chordata; class Mammalia; order Rodentia; family Spalacidae; genus Nannospalax; species Nannospalax galili. The sequence goes on from NW_008337152.1 coordinate 26,799, forward strand.
GGAGGTTAAAGTTCCCCGGATAAGGGACAGAGGTTAAATTTCCCCGGATAAGCGACAGAGGTTAAAGTTCCCTAAAAGGGACGGAGGTTAAAGTTCCCAGGAAAGGGACGGAGAAGCAACTTGGAGAAAATGGGTGCTGGCGGATCGAAAGCGAAAGTGCACATTGCGCTAGTGCAGCTTTTAAAGCGTGGCAGGATTAAGTTAAAGGCTGAGACGGTGGAAAAGTTCTTGGATACCGTCACAGCAAAGGCCCCATGGTTTCTTGAGGAGGGGTCTGATTGGAAATCTGCTTATTGACATTGATAGATAGATGGTAAGTAGATAGGTTGATAATAGATAATAGATGATAGAAGATAGATGATAGATAGATAGATGATAGATAGAGATAGATAGATGATAAATAATAGATGATTGATGATAGATATAGATGATAAATAAATGATAGATAATAGATAATAGATGATAGCTAGATAGATGATAGATAGGATGATAGATGATAGAAGACAGATATAGATAGATGGATAGATAGAAGATAGATAGATGGATGATAGATAGATATAGATGGTAAATAAATGATTGATGATGAAGTTAGGACCACAGGCAGAACCCATATATTAATATTTAGGTTGTAAGTTGTGAGCATTAAAGGAGAGGAGGACTCATAAGGGTTTGTGATGTACATTTTTTGTTTCTTCCCACACTTTTTATTGTTCCATGGGAATTTCAAGTAATGCATTTTGATCATGTTTCCCTTGCCTCCCTCTAGAGGAGGCAAATTCCTCCCCTTTCCCTACCTACCCAACATTTGTCCTTTGTATCTTTTTGTTTATATTTCAATGAACAGATAAAATCCTCACCAAACATACACACTGAAACATCCACCCAGACATGCTGATAGAACTGGGGCAACACCCAAGAAAATCAGTGACTTTTGATTGCCAGTAGCACCTGGCCAAGGGGTGGAATTTGTGCCCACCTGCCACTTTCCATTTTCGAATTTTGTCTAGCTTGAGCTTCTGCAGAAATTACATGTGATGCTACAACCACTGTGATTTCATATGTGCAGTTGCCCTGGTATTCTCAGAAAACATTTTCCTTGTAGGCAAATAGCCTCTGAATGCAAGTCTTTCTATTTATGCAACAATCCATGGCCTTGGGGGAAGTTGTGATATAGATGTCCAGTTTGGGCTGAGTATTCCACAGACTCTTATTATTAGCTTGTGGTCAAGTTGTGTGTCTTTGTTAAGCATCATCTACAACAAAAGTAATCTCTGATGAGGCTTGAGAGATTAACTAATCTGTTGATATAAATGGGAAGTCACAAGGATTAAGTTTAATAGGACATCTACTTATCAAAATAATAGTAGGTTGATTCAGGCCTATGAACTAGGTAGCCACAGGTCCCTGGTCCAAACAATGGTGCCAGATAGGAGTTTTCTCTAGTGAAGCAGGCCTTAAAACCAATGAGGAAATGGTTGCTTACTTCCATAACATTCATGCTACAATCTTCCTGGACTGGTCACCACTCTGTCTTACAGGAACCAAACAATTGATGATTATTTTTCTCCTCAAGTGCCATGCATAGCATCTTGCAGCACTATGTAATACAGCCTGTAGGGAAGAGGCTGCTAGGAAAGATCAGGGTTATTTCTCAATTTTCTCTGAGTCAAGTTTGTATTTTCTTCAGCAATAGGGTCTTACCAAAAAGATCTGGAGAGTAAACAACAGCATTTGCAATAGCTTATAATGTTTGCTGGTCTGTGGAACCTGGCCAACAACTCCAAAAAAGGGAGCCCATTGTTGGCACTGGGCTTTTTGAACCCTAGCTTCTGGTATCTGGTAAGGGCCTTGCCCCCCATTATAGGGTAACTCCCAAGGTTCCCTGAAAGGGATGAGGACAAGGTTCCCTGAAAGGGATGAGGACAAGGTTCCCTGAAAGGGATGAGGACAAGGTTCCCTGAAAGGGATGAGGACAAGGTTCCCTGAAAGGGATGAGGACAAGGTTCCCTGAAAGGGATGAGGACAAGGTTCCCTGAAAGGGATGAGGACAAGGTTCCCTGAAAGGGATGAGGACAAGGTTCCCTGAAAGGGATGATAGTGAAAGTTCCCCGGGATAGATAGATGGTAAGTAGATAGGTAGATAAAAGATATAGATGATAGAAAATATGGATAGATAGGATGATAGATGATAGAAGACAGATATAGATAGATAGATAGAGAGATAGAGAGATAGATAGAGGTAGAGAGATAGAGGTAGAGAGAGGTAGAGAGATAGAGGTAGAGAGATAGAGAAAGAGAGATAGATTATAGACAAATGATGATGATAGATAGATGATAGATATAAATGATTGTCATTGATAGATAGATGGTAAGTAGATAGGTAGGTGATAAATAGGTGATAGATAGATAGATGGATAATAGATAGATATAGATGGTAAATAAATGATTGATGATGAAGTTTTAAAAGAGTTTTGGAGAATATGGGAAACGTACAGAGTAAGCATGAACTTAAGAATATTTGAGAATATGGGAAACGTACAAAGTAAGCATGAACTGTATTATCAGATTAAAAGAGTTTTGGAAGAACAAGGATCAGATTAAAAGAGTTTTGGAGGAACAAGGAATTGAAAAACTGTATCTTTGTAATTATAAACCTAAAACTTTGTTGAAATTCATTAAGGTGTATCCACAATACTTAACACCCAGTGATTGGCAACAGTTGTGTAGAGCAGTATTGTCAGGAGGTTATTATCTATTATGCAGAGGAGAGTTCCAAGTGCAGGCTCTACAGGTGGCCAGCGTTAGCGTAGGTGAGGGGAGCTGTTTGTGTTTTTCCCCCAGGTGCTGAACTGACATTGTACAGAAGCAAAAGATTTTGGAATAAGAGCAGCTATCATCATTAGCATAGCCGTTACTTCTGCTGCCATCGCTGCTGGCATCGCCTGTCTCAGACTGCAGAGGAGAGTTCCAAGTGCAGGCTCTACAGGTGGCCAGCGTTAGCGTAGGTGAGGGGAGCTGTTTGTGTTTTTCCCCCAGGTGCTGAACTGACATTGTACAGAAGCAAAAGATTTTGGAATAACAGCAGCTATCATCATTAGCATAGCCGTTACTTCTGCTGCCATCGCTGCTGGCATCGCCTGTCTCAGACTGCAGTTAAGTATTCAGTTCTATGAGGAACCGTTTGATTAATGTTGCAACACTACTGCTGTGTTAAATTTGATATCTCAGAACACCACTAAGGCATTGGAGATAAAATTATTCGTGTAGTTGAAGGCAGGCATACTTTCGGTAAACCAAAGAGTAGATTTATTACAGGAACAAGTAGATATCTTAAGGCAGTTAATGTTTGTGGGATGTATTTATCATATACCTGGATTATGAATAACCTCTGTGGAGTATCTTGATTTCTCTAAGGCAGGTAATCTATCTAGAGAACTCTCTACAGCTCTCCAAGACAACTGAAGCGAAGATACAAGCATCAATAGTGGCAGTGAATGCTACAGGAGTAAAGATTGTCTCTATAGAAGACTGGATGAAGACCCACCAGGGAGCCTTTTCCTTCCTCAAGGACCGGGGAGGGATGGCGTTTTGGGAACTCCTGCCAGTTGCTGCTTGTGTCTGTATGGTTTGGTGTGTGTGTGTGTGAGATGCGGCAGAAGACAGCTCACCAACAGCAAAAGCTTGTACAGGCTATGGCTGCCTCAGAGAAGGGCAAGTCACCACCGCATTTGGCTAAATATGCTGGACCGGTAGTCAATGACGGGTACAACCCTCTCATTTGCATACCAACCTAAGGCAGACCGACAACCATGATGTTGCCGAGTTGATGACGGGTAAGGATGCCAAATGAAAGAGGGCAACCTAAGCCAGGCACGGTCTCTTGGCCTCCCTTGGTTTATTTAAATGAAAAGGGGGAGATGTGGGAAGCGAGTATGGCCGAGCCAGCCAAAGATGGCGCCCTGGCTGGCTGCCAAACCTCGTGCTGTTTACTTCAACTCCTGGCTGATTGCCAAGGCTCGTGATCCTCGCTTGTTTACTCCAACTCCCTGAAGCATGATGAGCCCAATCATGTGCTGCCTGCCTGATGATCTTACTATGTGGCCCAATAAGCTGCCACTCTGCCTGCCTGCTACGCGTGTGTGTGCCCTGATTGGTCCTGGCTGGGGGGAGGGCTGTTGGAAACGCTATATAAAGAGCTGAAGTGTGTAATAGGGAAGAATAAGAATAATAATAGTGGGTGAGAGAATGAAGTGAGAGAATGAAGTGAGAGAATGAAGTGATAGATATAGGAGAACAACAAAGGTGTGAATAGTGGGTGAGATAATGAAGAGAGAGAATATGAGAGAGAATAAGAGAGAATAAAAGAAAGAGAGAAAAAGAAGCTTGAACCTCACCTTGGTGTCTCTGTCGTCTTTCCTCGGCTCTGCTGGACAGAGTCGTGGCTCGCGACACTCTGTAATACAGCCTGTAGGGAAGAAGCTTCTGGGAAAGAACCAGGTTGATTTCTCAATTTTCTGTGAGTCAAATTTGTATTTTCTTCAGCAATAGGGTCTTACCACTAAGATCTGGAGGGTAACCAAGAGCACTGACAATAGCTTGCAATGTTTGCTAGTCTAACGAAGTTGGCAAACAACTCCAAAAGAAGCAACCATTCCTGTAAATTGGCTTTCTGTTTGTTAATCATGGTTTCGAAGTGGGAGTATTGTCTCCCTGTTGTAGGGTAACTCCATTCAAACTCTTTTATTTATGTTGCATGTGTATATATTGGAACATATCTGTTTTATGTAGTTGGTTTCCATATAATTTTCCAAAAGGTCTTTTGCCTGCATTCCTCCTATACACTTGTCTGTCATGCCCCAACCTTTAAGACCTTCCAGTTTTATTATTAGTGTTAGTTCTCCTTACTTACATTCCCTCTATGCATTGCCCTGTCATGCCCCACCCCTTTCAGACCTTCCATTTCTATTGTTTCTACATGAACCTTTATACCTCTGTGTTGCATTTTTGCTCTTTTGAAAGTCACTATCCGTGCTGGCCCTTTACTAATTTATAGACGTCTATGTATGCCAAGTGAAACACACATTTTAATATTCAATTGAAATATGCAAAAATGAGAGAAAAGCATGAGATTTTATTCTTGGTCAGCAGTATCTCACTCAGAGTGTGTGCCAGTGACCTTCCCTCTCCTGTGGTAATATACATGAACCCAAAGCAAAGGTCCATCTTCTTCCACACTGCTCCAGGAAATATGGTCAGAATTTTAACAGCAATGCCTAATGCTCTGGTTCCAAATCTGCCTTAGTTGCTTTTCTTTTACTGTAGTAAATTACCATGGTCAATTCAAGGATGAAAACTTTTTTTGGTTTATGGTTCCCAAGACAAAGTTAAAAATGACAAGGAAGGGAAGATAATCAGACAGGTATGTTGCCAAAAGCCAAAAGTTGAAAGATCCCATCTTCTGTCACATGCAGAGAGAGAAAAGTTCATGTGGGGGCAGGGGTATATAGTCTCAAATCATACCCCCAGTAACATACTTGTAACAATTTTTCACCCCCTAATCCTCTCCAAAGAGCACCATCATCTGGGGACTGAGTGTACAAATACATGAGCCGAAGGGGAACATTCCTCATTCAAATCATCACATTCCCTGCTTGGCACCCCGAGGATTGGACCACATCATAGTGCTAAGTGTATTTAGTCCAACTTAGACTCCATAATCATTAACAATTTCAACACTGTTCAACTTTCCAAAAATTACTATGAGACTCAGGCAATCTCTTTACTGTTATTCCCCATAAAATAAGAGACAAATTATATACTTCATACATACAATGACACAGATCATCTATTACCATTCCAAAAGGGAGGAATACAGATACAGTGAGAAAAAAAATTAAAACTAATTTAGATCAAAATAGTAGGGAAAACACTCAAAAACAAAACAGAACAAAAAACAAAGAAAACTACTGCATCATACTGGATATCTAGGACTTTGGCTTCAAAGGGAGGCTAGCTGTGTTCCCACATTGCAGGTCTCCTTGGAAGATGCATCATGGCTCTAGCATCACTGCCATCATGGGGTTCCACATACCCAAGACATAAGTTTCACAGCTTCACACAATGGTATTTTAGAGCCTCTCGTCCTGATGGGACCTTCTTGACTCAGGGACTCTCCTACTACAGCAGCTCTGACTGCAATCCAAAAATCATGAACTCCTCCCTCTTGAATCGTTTTTGACTATAAAACCAGCACACGAAGTCATTTGGTTTTTTTGTTTTTGGGGTTATTTTTTGTTTGTTTGTTTGTTTCTCCGGTTTTATTATTTTTTAAATTATTTATTTAACAATGACATAATTAGAAGAAACATTTCATTGCAACAGCATTGACATATTCAATAACAACTTCCAGAGCTAAGATGCTTCTCTTTCAAAATTGGCTGTAAATTTTTAGGTTTGCAGTTGAATTAAGGCAGTTATACAATATTGTACTCAGTATAAACCCTATAAGACATAAAATTGAATGTGGTTTTATCCTTTAAAATAGATCTCCATTTCATTATTAAAATATAATTTCATACAGAAAAACTCATTTTTAAAGCAACTAACACTTAGATGCTTGCACATGCGTCTCTAATATTTATGTATCTGTTTATTACTAGTCACAGTCAGTTGCTTTCTGAGCTCCTTGGCATCTGAGCATGGATAGAAAGTCATCAGGTAGATCTCAAAAGTAATCTTTTTCACATCTATTCCTACTAATTAACATGAAGCAAATTTTTTTTTTAGAAGAAGCGTTTCATTACAGCTTTAACACACTCAATAACAGTTTCCAGGGTACAGATATATCTCTTTCAAAAATGGCTATAAAATTTTTAGGTTTGCTGTTGAATTAATACAATATTGAACTCAGTATAAGCCCTGTAAGACATAAAATTGAATGAGTTTCTAACCTTTAAAAAACATCTCCATTTCATTTTAAAATATACTGTTTCTTACAGAAAGACTCATTGTTTTTGCTAATAATGTTGAGATGTTGGCACATGTGTCTCTAATCTGTGTGCATCCGATTGTTACTAGTCATAATCAGTTGCACTTGGATCCTTGGCACCGGTGTATGTAAAGTCATCGGGTAGATTTTAATGGTAATGTTTATCACATTTACTAACTAACATGTCATAAATTTTTATGCTTCCTCCTCAAATATAATACATTTTTTAATTTGTTGATTTTTTATGTGTGCATATATCACACAGAACATCCCAAACCATCTTATTCAATTATACACCCACTTCCCAGATGGTGCCCTCCCATATCCTCCCTCCTTCCACTAGAGCCCTTATACTCTGATATCCCTGCTACTGTCCACTGTGTGGTCAGCACCCCAGCCCTTCTCCAATACTTGTCCATCTGGTGAATCTAGTCAACCTATCGAGAAGTCTTTCTTTGAGGAAGGTCAGCTGTTCCTCATTTGGTAGCAATCAGTTGTCAATATTCCTTTAGATAAGGTTGTTCTCTGCTGTTCATTTTCCCAGTTCTATGCTGGTTATTATCTGGGAGTCCCTTGGGCCACCCTGACCAACAACTCAAAAGAAGGTATCTCCTACCTGGCATGGTTGCTTTTTATGTAACCTTTAGCTATACATATGGACTCTTAAAACAATTATATCGGCCCCTTTAATTTTTGCTTATACTTTCCTTTTTGGTGTTTAAGGCCTTACAGTTGGCCCAGATTAACCAGTTTATTTTTACTCTTAAGGCCGTTTGAGGATCTGTTCCTTAGGGGTCACATGGGCTTGGGAGGAGCCCCTAGCTCCTTTGTTTTACCAGTTCTGCCTATGTCAGGATAAGCCAAAGGTCCTACTTGACCATGGCTGGCTTCTCTTGGAAGCATGGAGGAAATGATTCCTCTGTGTTGACGATGCTCTTTGTAGACTAGACACAGGTTCAAGTCCATCTCGTGGGGTCTACTCATCCTCCTTGTGTAAGAGTGAAACCACTGAGGACAAGTCAGCCTTTCGGGTTGCAACAGAATGCTCAAATCCCCTGGAACTAGTCCGCCTAAGAGGGCAAGGAGCAAAAACCGTCCTTTATGTCCCTCTTACCAAACTAGTATAGGCCTTAAAGTATGTCTGTTAAAAATCCAAGAAGCTTAGTTCCACCAGTCTGGTACTTTTACTTACTGTGTACCATGTAGATAAATCTTGGGTAAAGACCAATTGTTCTCAGATAAACCTTGCCAAGACATACATTTCTTGATCTGGTATGTATAATTTGTCAGTACATTGTTGGACTAATATGGTTCCCTCTGGTTTTTAGAACTAGCTAGGGATTATTTATCTCTTGCATTGTCTAACCCCTCCATCATGGTTTCCCCAACTAAAGCCCCCATTTTCCCCTTTCTCCCTTAATAATACCCTTCTCCTGTGGTCCTACCTCTCCTGAGCATCTTCTTTCCCTTTATCCCCTAGGTTCCTTGCATACCCTTCCCTTCCCCCTCCCTTAAACTAACCCAATTTTTATCCACATCTCTCTTATTAACACGTTTCCTACTTTTCTTCTCTTTCAGGTTCTTTCTTTTCCTTTGCCTCCCTGGTTCCTTTCCATTATCCTGGCTCATGTTGTTATGTATGGATACATACTCACTCATCAGGATTTGGTTCTAGGGTCCACATATGAGGGAGAACATATGTCGATTTTTATTCTGAGTCTGTGTTACTTCACTTAGTATAACAGTTTCTATTTCAATCCATTTACCTGTAAATTTCATGATTTCATCTTTTTTTACTGCAGAGTAAAACTCCATCATATAAATGAACCACGTTTTCATTACCCACTCGTCCATTGAGGGATATTTAGCTTGCTTCCATCTCTTAGCTTTTGTGAAAAGAGCAGCAACAAACATGGATGTACAAGTGTTTCTGCAATAGGATGAGAC
>NW_008337152.1:36093-39568 GCF_000622305.1 Nannospalax galili
GAACTCTCTGCCATCCTTTCTTTAAGGGCATCGCTCCCTCTTCCTTCAACCAAACACTGTGAACCTACACACCGATGGGACAGACAACAGAACACTACAAGATGACTCGTCAAGTACCCTTAAAACCAATGCACAAGGAACAATATATTAAAAGCTCCGAAAGAAAGTAACTGTCAACGATAATGTTCTACTCGGGAAAAATGTCAATGAAAATTCACAGAGATAAAACTGCATTGCAGGAAACTCATGAATTAATTTTACTCAAGGAGCATTGCAGATTATAATTAAAGGCAAACAATATACACAGCAATTAAAAAGAAATTATCCATTAGAAAAAAGGAAATCACACATTTCATGAGAGGAATAAATAAGTGGACAAGAGCTGAGAATTAATCAACCATGTTCCACACACCATCAATTCTAACAGGAAAGAAAGTATGTTGCCAGTAACCCAACATTCAGAAAACCAAGGAAATCACAGGGAATAAATCACTAAGGAAGGCTGGGTGTGGTAGTGCACGTCTTCAGTTCCAGGACTGTGGAGGCAGAGGTGTGCAGACCTCTTTTAACAGAGGCCTGCCTGGCTCATGTGGAACCTTGAATCAAAAAAAAACTACAGGGAGGGAGGGACTCCTGATCAGCCGTGATGAACCATGGCTGTTATCCCAGGAGTTGGGAAACAGGTAGGAATATCAACTTTTCTAGGTTATCATCAGGTACATAGCAAGCTCAAGGCAAGCCTGGATCACATGAGACCATCTCCCAAAATGTAAAAGAAGAATTCTAGGGTGGGGTATGATGGCAAATACCTTTATTATTGTTTATTATTATTATTATTATTATTATTATCATCATCATTATTATTTTACGTATCAACATTATTTTTCCATATATTTTATGAGGACAAACAATACCAGAAAACAAATAAGACATTTTGTCTGTACTTTCTGTGTCATTCCTTTAACGAAACTATGACAGTGTTTTTTAAACTCATCTAGTTTGCCCACATAAAATCAGGTATGAAAATAAGTTTTCCCATATTAAACAAAGGTCTTTTAGATGTGTAAACAGAGAGGTGTCTGGGTCCTTTCTGCAGTGGGAGGTAGACAAGATCCCCAAAGGGAAAGATAGCTGAATTACCATCCCCTCAACATTCCAGGACCCCAGCCAGGAGGAAGCCAGACAAAGACTGGTAACAGAGCCACAGTGAGCACCATCCCCAAGACTTAGCCCAAGATGAGAACCCTCATGTAAGCAAGGTGAAATTCTCTCAAGCTGATCTAAACCACTAGGTAACTGTGGTGCAGTGTCCAATTCCTTACCTTTCAGTGAAAGGCTTCAGGCTTCCCTAGGACAGGGTACTTACTCCCTGACTTACAAACACCACGAAGCCAGTGTGCTGTACCTTTAATCCCAGCGCTTGGGAGGCAGAGGCAGGTGGATCTCTGTGAGTTCAAGGCTAGCCTGGTCTACATAGTGAGTTCCAGGACAGCTGGGGCTACAGGGAGACCCTGTCACAAAAAGACAAAAAAGCAAAACAAACAAACATACCACCAAAGCTATCCTTCTGTGGTCTTGTCACCTGGTCCCAGCCAGTCCTGGTTCAAATTACCCACACCAGTCTATGTGCTGTTATCACTACTTGAGTGCATCTCTAATTGGCTGTAGAAGTCCATTCCTTTTTCTGCCAGCATTTGCCCAAACACACAGAACCCTTGTACACAGCAGAAAACACTCATGTGCACAATGCCCTCTCTCTCAATCACACCCAGATGTCCCTGCAGCCTACCTGCTCTCCTGGGAGGCCGGCTACTCTGCCTCCTCCAAGGCGGCTCCAGCCCAGGTCTTGGTAAACTCCTAAGACTGTGAGCAGCTTAAGGGTGCAGGTCAGGCACAGTGCCAGATGTACCTTTGATGTAGTCCACTTAAGAACACTGGACATGTGGCCTGTGAATAAGCACAGTTGGGAGCAACTCTACAGTCTTGTGTACCCTGGATCTCCAATGGGCTTTTTAAAAAACTTTTATGTGTATGAGGGTATTGCCTGCATGTGAGTGTACCTGTGTGGTGCAATGCCACAGAGGTCAGAAGAGGGCTTCAGATTCCCCTGGAACTGGAGTTAAGGACGGTTCATAACTGCCATGTGGGTGCTGGGAACCGAACCCGGGTCCTCTGCAAGAGAAGTCAGTGCTCTTAACCACTGAGCCATCTCTCCAGTCCCATGGGCTCTTCTTTTCGGTATTTGTGTCATCTCTCCCTTTTTTTCTTTATAAAAATTAATGGATTTGCCAACTATTGGAGTCATAAGATTCTAAGAGCCAATCTCTAGAACTGTTGCTCCTCTCCATTTTCCATTTCACTATTTTTAATATTTTATTATTTTTATTTTCTGTTTGACTGCATTAGTTGCATAAGTGCAACGCCCACAGGTATCAGAAGAGGACATCAGCTCTCCTGGAGTTAGGGATGTTAGTCATCATGTAGATGGCTAGGAATCAAACCTGGGTCCTTTACAGAAGCAGCCTGTGCTCTTAGCCACTGAGACATCTCTCTAGCCCCAATTATTTTTATTATTATCTTCCCCTCTACTTTTCCTTAATTTTTTGTGTGTATGGTTAGAAGTACTTGAGGTTGATTTTTTAAAAGATTAACTATTGCAGCACATGGTGGCACATGCCTCTAATCTCAGCACTCAGGAGGCAGTGGCAGGAGAATCTCTAAGTTTGAGGCAAAATTGGTCTACATAGCAAGTTAAAGGACAGCCAGAGTGACATAGTGAGACCCTGGGGGAGGAGTGTAACTTTCAGTTAATTTTTTAAAATATTTTATTATTTTTATTTTATGTGTATGAGTGTTATGCCTGCACGTAGGTAAGTGCACCCCTGTCATGCAATGCCCTTGGAGGACAGAAGAGGCTGTCGGATCCCCTGGAACTGGAGTTATGGACAGTTGTTAGCTGCCATGTGGGTGCTGGAATTCGAACCCAGATCTTCTGCAAGAAGTCAGTGTTCTTAACTGCTGAGCCATCTCTCCAGCCCCTCAGTTCCTAATTTTTAATACATGAATTTTGAGTCTATACATTTTCCTCTAAGCATTATTCGTACTATATGAAGTATTTTCACTACCATTGTTAAACATTTGAATTTTTCATTGTGATTTTTTTCTCACTGACTTTGTTATTTACACACACTACCTAATTTCTAATCTAACAATTTTATGGCAATTTTAGAAACTGAACCAAGACCTGACAGGTGGTAGGCAAGCACTCTTCCACTGAGTTATACTTCCAGGACTAATCTAATAAGTTTTTGTTACTATTTTGGTATTGATTTGTAGCTTAATTCCACTGTGGTCAGAAATATTCGATTGTAAATGAGCCAATTAAGTATTATTCTGCAGTCTATATGCTCTTTAGGTCAAATCTGTAAATTATATATAAATCTTCCTTAAAATCCTTAAATCTTCCTTTAAAATG
>NW_008337152.1:41496-42495 GCF_000622305.1 Nannospalax galili
CATGGCTTTTGTTCCCTTAAACCCCTCTCCCCTCAACCGGGTTAGTTTTCAAGCCCACACCACCTGCAGCTCCTCACCACTCCTCTCCATGTTGTCCCTGTGGCTCCAGTGAGTTTCGATATTCCAGTGCAGACAGGGAGGGGTTAGATCCTCCTCTGTTACTGCAATAAAGAGCTCCACTGGATGTCTCCAGTTCTGGTGAGTCAAAACAAGATTCTTCCTTCCCAGGAGCCTTTGGCTCCTCTAGCCCTAAAATTTCACCCTAGTTCCAGGTCTGTCAGTCTTCTGACCGTGCCTAATTTACACCCTCCTCTAAGGCAACTGACTTTCCACAGTCTGCCATCTTTTGTTTCTTTGTACCTTCCCTCCTGTGGGAAGCGAGCGCGGCTGAGTCATCCAAGGATGGCGCCTTGGCTAGCTGCCAAGTCACGTGACTCCAAGCTTCCTGCCTGAGGCGCCTTGGCTGGCTGCCAAGCCTCATGCCCCTCGCTTGTTTACTCCAACTCAGAGCCCGATCATGTGCTGCCTGCCCGATCATGTGCTGCCTGCCTGATCAGAGACATCATCGAGCATGATCCTGCTATGTGGCCCAATAAGCTGCCTCTCTGACTGCCTGGTGTATGTGTGTGTGTGACTTGATTGGTCCTGGCTGGGGGGAGGGCTGTTGGGAACTATATAAATGGGGACTGAAGTGCGTAATAAAAAAAAAAAGAAGAAGAAGCTTGAACCTCACCTTGGTGTCTGTGTCATCTCTCTTGGACTCTGCTGGACGGAGTCTTGGGTCGCAGCAAGTGGTGGCCCATACGGGGACCTCGGAAGTCTTAAAGGTTACTCCAGAGTGGTAAGTATAGAAGGTTGTAAGTAAATTGCTAGCAGAAGTTCCCTAAGAGAAGGGACGGAGAGAAGTTTCCACACGGTGGAACGGATGCGAAAGATCCCTAAGAGAAAGGACGGAGAGAAGTTTCCACATGGTGGAACAGATGTGAAAGATCCCTAAGA
>NW_008337153.1:0-274 GCF_000622305.1 Nannospalax galili
CATGGAAGCTTCGAGGAACAAGAAGCAGGGCCTGGAGAGGAAGCGTGCTGTAACTTAGGCTAACCCCACATCCTCCATTGCGGCAGGAGCATCAGGAGTGGGTGATGGTCCTCCTCTACATAGAGTTCAAGGCCAGGCTGGACTACATGAGACTTTCTTTTGTTTTTGTTTTTTGTTTTTTTGGTCTTTTTTTGAGACAGGATCCCCATCTCCCAGTACTTGGGGATATCTAATCTTCTGTCTCCAGTCTGGTAAAGATCAAAGTTCAAAGTAC
>NW_008337154.1:0-580 GCF_000622305.1 Nannospalax galili
GCTGCTGTTAGGTTTAGGGTTAGGCCTAGGTTTAGTTTGAGGTTATGATTAAGGTTAGGATTAAGGAAGATGTTATTGTTAGATTTAGGTATAAGGTGTTGTCACCATGCTCAATATTCAAACACAGTGTTCAGTATCTACCCACAATCCCCCAATGTGACATCACAATGCTCTACCGTGAAATCACAATGCTACAATCTGCCAACATAATGGACAAATGTGCCATTATATTGCTCCAATGTGTCATCGCAATGTTACAATATGAATTCACAATGTTCCATTGTGCCATCATTCTGCCATCACAATGCACCATTGTATCATTCCTATGATCCACTGTGTCATCATGATGCTTGATATGCAAATGCGGTGCCCAATGGTCCCTCACAATTCCCCAGTGTGACAAAACAATGCTCCAATGTGTCACCAAAATGCTTAATGTAACATCCCAATGCTCCAATGTGATATCACAATGCTCCAATGTGTCACTACAGTGCACAATTTGATATCACAATGCTGAATGTCCCTTCACAAGGCCCCTAATGTGTCATCACACTGCTCAGTGGGCAAATATAATGCCTCA
>NW_008337154.1:4182-6446 GCF_000622305.1 Nannospalax galili
CCCAATGCTCCAGTGTGATATCACAGTGCTCCAATGTTCCAACACTATTGCCCCATGAGTGATTACATTGCTCCAATGTGCCATCACAAAGTTACAATATTACTTCACAATATTCCTTTCTCACATCACAATGCACGATTGTGACATCACTGTCCTCCAATGTGCCAATATTATTGCCCCATGTGATATTATATTGCTCCAATGAGCCATCAAAATATTACAACATGATTTCTCACTGTTCCATTCTGACATAAAAATGGTCCAATCTTACATCACAATGCTCCAATGGAAACACTATTTCTCACATCACAATGCACGATTGTGACATCACTGTCCTCCAATGTGCCAATATTATTGCCCCATGTGATATTATATTGCTCCAATGAGCCATCAAAATATTACAACATGATTTCTCACTGTTCCATTCTGACATAAAAATGGTCCAATCTTACATCACAATGCTCCAATGGAAACACTATCGACCCATGTGCTGTTATTTTGCTCCAATGAGCCATCACAATGCTACAATATGACTTCACAATGTTCCATTGTGACATCACAGCAAACCAATATGACAGCACAATTCTAAAATTTGACACCACAATGCTCCAATTTGCCAACACAATGTTACAATATAAATTCACGATGTTACATTTTGACATTACAATGCACGTTGTGCCATCACTATGCACATTGGTGTCATTAAAATGATACATTGTGTTGTCATTATGCTCAATATGGAAACATGGTTCTCAATGTCCCCTCACAATCCCCCGATGTGACCTCACAATGATCCATGCTGCCATCACAATGGTACAACATGACTTCATAATGTTCCATTGTGAAATCACAATGCTCCAATGTGACATCACAATGCTCCAATGTGCCAACACTATGGCCCTTTGTGCTATTATTTTGCTCCAATGTTCCATCAAAATGTTACAATATGACTTCACAATGTTCCACTGTTACAACACAGTGCTCGTGGTGTCATCACTATGTCACAATATGATTCACAATCTTCCAATGTGAAATTACAATGTTCTGTTATGTCATCACAATGCTCCAATGTGCCAACACTGTCATCTCATGTCCCATTATATTGCTCCAATGTCCCAACACAATCTTAAAATATGACATCTCAATGTTCCATTGTGATATCAAAATGCTCCAATGTCCTGCACTATTGCCCCACGTACATTATATTGCTAGACCTTGTCATCACAATGTTGCAATATCACATCACAGTGCTTTAATCTGCCAACACCATAGGTCCAAGTGCTAGTATATTGTTCCAATATGCCAACAATGTTACAATATGACTTCTGAATGTTCCCTTGTGACATAACAATGCTCGAATGTGACAACATAATGCTCCAGTATGCCAATACTATGGCCCCACGTGCCAATGTATTGCCCCAATTTGGCATCACAATGTTGCAATTTAACTTCACAATGTTACATTTTGACATTACAATACTCCATTGTGCCATCACAATATTATATTTGATTTCACAATGTTCGATTGTGTCATCACAATGCTCCACTGTGAAATCACAATACTCCAGTGTGCCATAGCAATGCTCCAAAATCTCAACATAAGGCCAGGTTTGACATTGTATTGCTCTAATACATCATCACAATGCTACAATTTGACTTTGCAGTGTTCCACTATGACATCACAATTTTCCAGTGTGATATCACAATGCTCTAATGTGCGAACACTATCACCCCAGGTGCCATTATATTGCTTCAGTGTGCCATCACAATGTTACAATATGACTTCACAGTATTCCATTTTGACTTCTGAATGCTCCAATTTGACATCAGAATGCTGTAGTGTGTAATCACAATGTTACAGTATGACTTCACAATAATCCATTGTGATGTAACAATGCCTAAGTATGAAATCAGAATGCTCCAGTGTGCCAACACTTTCGCCAGATGTACCAATATATTGCTCCAATGTGCCATCACAATATTCCATTTTGACATCACAATTATCTCCTGTGACATCACAATGCTCCAATGTGACATCCCAATATTTCAATGTGCCATTCAGAGTCTTACAATATACTTCACAATGTTCAATTTTGACTTCACAATGCTTTTATACGACTTCACAATATTCCAATGTGCCAACCCTATCTCCCTAAGTACCATTATATTGCTCAAATATGTCATCACAATGTTGCAATATGCCTTCACAATGTTTCCTTGTCACATCATAATCCTCAAATGTGACATCACAATGCTCCATGATG
>NW_008337154.1:7531-13751 GCF_000622305.1 Nannospalax galili
CAGTGTTCCATTGTGATATCACAGTGCTCCAATGTGACATCCCAATTCTCCAATGTCCTAAAACTATCGCCCTGTTTGCCTTTATATTACTCCAATGTGCCATCACAATGTTACTATAGGACTTCGAAGTTTCCAATGTGACATCACATTGCACCCATGTAACAATACTATTGCCCCATGTGCCTTTATGTTGCTCCAATATTCTATGACAGTGGTACAATATGACTTCACAATGTTCCATTGTGACATCACCATGCTCCAAGGTGACATCACAATGCTCCAACATTCCAACACTATTGCCCCACGTGTTATTGTTGCACCACAGTGCCATCAAAATGTCACAATATGAATTCATAATGTTCCTTTGTCTTTTCACAATTCTCTATTGTGACATCACAGTGCTCCAGTATGCCAATACTTTTGCCCCATGTGAACTTTTGCCCCATGTCCCTATATATTGCCATCAAAATGTTACAATATGAATTCACATTGTTCCTTTGTGACATCACAGTGCCCCAGTGTGAAAATAAAACTCTCCAATGTGCCAATACTACCACCTCATGTACCATTATATTGCTCTAACGTGCCATCACAGTGTTACAATATGACTTCACAATATTCCATTGTGCCATCACAATTCTCATTGTGACATCACTATGTGCAATCGTGTAATTACTACGATCCATTGTGTCGTCACCTTGTTCAATATGCAGATTGTGGTCAATGTCCCCTCGGAATGCTCCAATGTGATATCAGAAGCCTCAAATGTGTCATCAAAATGCTCCAGTGTGCCAACACTATGGCCCCAAGTGCCATTATATTGCTCCATGTGTCATCACAATGTTACAATATAACTTCACAATTTTCAGATGTGCCAAATGTGTGAATGTGACATCACAATGCTTTAATCTGCCAACACCATAGGTCCATGTGCTAGTATATGGCTCCAATATGCCAACAATGTTACAATATGACCTCTGAATATTCCCTTGTGGCATCGCTATGCTCAAATGTGACATCCCAATGCTCCAATATTCCAACGCTATCACCCCATGTGCCATTATATTGCTCCAATATGCCATCACAATGTTCCATTGTGACATCACAATCATCCAGTGTGCCATCACAATGTTCCATTGTGACATCCCCATTCTCCAATTTGAAATCACAGTGCTCCAATATGACAACACTAACCTCACATGTGCCATTATATTGCTTAAGTGTTCCATCACAATTTTATAATATGACTTCTCAATGATCCATGTGGCACCACAATGCAACTACATGACATCACAATGCTCATTGTGCCCACATTATGCATATTTGTGTCATTACCATGATCAATTGAGTCTTCGTGATGCTCAATCTGCAAACAAGATGCTCAATATCCCCTCACAGTATGCACATTTGACCACACAATTCTCCATAGTACAATCACAAGGTTACAACATGAATTCACAGTGTTCCATTGTGACGTTACAATGCTCCAATGCACCAACACTACAACCAAGTGCCATTATATTGCTCCAATGTGACATCACACTTTAACAATATGACTTCACAATGTGACATCACAATACTGCAATATACTTCTCAATGATCCATTGTGCCATCACAACGCAACTATATGCCATCACAATGCTCATTGTGCCAACATGATGCGTATTTGTGTCATTACCATGATCCATTGAGTCGTCATGATGCTCAATACGCAAACAAGATGCTCAATATCCCCACACAATCCGTATATTTGACCACACAATTCTCCATAATACCATCAAAATGTTACAATATGAATTCACAATGTTTCATTGTGACTTTACAATGCTCCAATGCACCAACACTATCTCCCCATGTGCGATTATATTGTTCCAATGTGCCATCACAATTTAACAATATGACTTCACAATGTGACATCACAGTACTGCAATGTGCCATCACTATTGCCCCATGTGCGATTCTATTGCTGCAATGCGCCATCACACTGTTACAAATTGACTTCACAATGCTCCTATATGATGTCACAATCATCCAATGTGATTTCACAATGCTTCATTGTTCCAACACTATTGCTTCATGTGCCATCACAATGCTCTACGGTGCCATCACAATTTTACAATATGACTTCACAATGCTCCAGTGTGATATCACAATGCTCCAATCTTCCAAAACTATTTCCCCATGAGTGATTATATTGTTCCAGGGTGCTATCACGAGGTTACAATATGACTTCACAATGTTACATTTTGACATCACAGTGATCCAATGTGACAATAAATTCTCCAATGTGATATCACAATGCCCCTATTTGCCATCACAGTGTTACAATATGACTTCCAAATTTTCCATTCTGACATCACAATACTCATTGTGCTATCGCTATGCACATTTGTGTCATTAAAATGATCCATTGCATCATCATTATGCTCAATATGCAAACATGGTGCTCAATGTTTCCTCACAAACCCCAAATGTGGCCTCACAGTGAACCATGGTGCCATCACAATGCTACCATATGACTTATTAATGTTCCATTGTGACATCACAATGTTTCAATGTGATATCACAATCATCCGATGTGCCAACACTATGGCCCCAAGTGCCATTATTTTGCTCCAATGTTCCATCAAAATGTTACAATATGACTTCACAATGTTCCATTGTTACATCACAATGCTCCTTGGTGTCATCACTATGTTACAATATGACTTCACAATCCTCCAATGTGAAATTACAATGCTGCAATATGACATCACAATACTCCAATGTGGTACTGTCATCTTATGTCCCATTATAGTGCTCCAATGTCCCATCACAATGTTACAATATTACTTCTCAATGTTCCATTTTGACATCACAATACTCCATTGTCACATCACAATGCTCCAATGTCCAGCACTATCGACCCATGTGCAGTATATTGCTACACTTTGTCTTTACAATGTTACAATATGACACCACAAAATTCCATTGAGACACCACAATGCTCCAATGTGCTAATAACATCGCCCCATGGGCCTTATATTTCTCCAATGTGACACCACAATGTTACAATATGACTTCACAATGTTCCATTGTGACATCACATTGGAGCATTGTGATGTAATATTGGAGCATTGTGATGTAATATTGGAGCATTGTGATGTAATATTGGAGCATTGTGATGTAATATTGGAGCATTGTGATGTAATATTGGAGCATTGTGATGTAATATTGGAGCATTGTGATGTAATATTGGAGCATTGTGATGTAATATTGGAGCATTGTGATGTAATATTGGAGCATTGTGATGTAATATTGGAGCATTGTGATGTAATATTGGAGCATTGTGATGTAATATTGGAGCATTGTGATGTAATATTGGAGCATTGTGATGTAATATTGGAGCATTGTGATGTAATATTGGAGCATTGTGATGTAATATTGGAGCATTGTGATGTAATATTGGAGCATTGTGATGTAATATTGGAGCATTGTGATGTAATATTGGAGCATTGTGATGTAATATTGGAGCATTGTGATGTAATATTGGAGCATTGTGATGTGACAATGGAGTATTGTGATGTCACAATGCTCCAATGTGCTAATAACATCTCCCCATGTGCCATTATATTGCTTCAATGTCCCATCACAATGTAACAATATGAGTTCACAAATTGACATCAAAAACTGTAATGTGCCAACACTATTTCCCAATGTGCCATTCTATTGTTCCAATGTGCCATCACAATTTTACAATATGACTTCACAATACTCCAATGTGAAGTCACAATGCTCCAATGTGATGTCACAATGCTCCAATGTGCCAAAATTATCGCCACATGAGACATTCTATTGCTCCAATGTGCCATCACAATGTGACAATGTGACTTCATAATGTTCATTTGTGACATCACAATATTCCATTGTGACTTCAAATCCTCCAATGTGGCATGAAAATCCTATGTGAAAACACTGTCACCTCATGTACCATTATATTGCTCCAATGTGACATCACAATGCTCCAATGGACTAACATTATCTCCTCAAGTACCATTATATTGCTCTAATATGTCATCACAATGTCACAATATGCCTTCACAATGTTTCCTAGTCACATCACAATCCTCAAACGTGACATCACAATGCTCCGTTGTACCATCACAATGTTACAATATGACTTCACAATGTTCCATTGTGATTTCGCAATGTTCCAATGTGACATCAAAATGCTTCAATGTGCCAACACTATCGCTCCATGTGAAATCAAAATGCTCTACGGTGCCATCACAATGTAACAATATGACTTAACAATGATTCATTGTTACCTCGCACCATGGTGCCATCACCATGTTACAATATAACTGCAAAGTGTACCAATGTGCAGTTACAATGCTCCAATGTGACATCACAATGCCTTAATCTTCCAACACCATAGGCCCATGTGCTAGTATATTGCTCCAACATGCCAACAATGTTACAATATGACTTCTGAATATTCACTTGTGACATCACAATTCTCCAATGTGACCTCACAATGCTCCAATGTGCCAAAACTATTGCCACATGAGCCATTCTATTGCTCCAACGTGCCATCACAATGTGACAATGTGACTTCAGAATGTTCCATTGTGTCATCACAATATTCCATTGTGACTTCAAAATCCTCCAATATGACATGAAAATCCTCAATGTGAAAACACTATCACTACATCTGCCATTATATTGTTCCAATGGGACATCACAATGTTACAATATGACTTCAAAATGCTCCAATGTGACATCACAATGCTCCAATGTGCCAACACTATCTCCCCAAGTGCCATTATATTGCTCTAATATGTCATCACAATGTTAAAATATGCTTTCGTAATGTTTCCTTCTCACATCACAATCCTCAAATGTGACACCACAATGCTCCATGTTGCCATCACACTGTTACAATATGAATTCACAATGTTACATTGTGACTTCACAATGCTCCAGTGTGACATTACAATGCTTCAATGTGCCAACACTATCGCTCCAAGTGAAATCAAAGTGCTCTATGGTGCCATGACAATGTTACAATATGACTTCACTATGTTCCACTGTGACATTACAATGCTCCAATATGACTTCACAATGCTCCAATGTGGCATCACAATGCTTCAGTGTTCAAACACTATCACTTCAAGTGCCATCACAATGCTCTATGGTGCCATCACAATGTTAAAATATGACTTCACAGTGTTCCATTTTGATATCACAGTGATCCAGTGTGACATCACAGTACTCAAAGGTGACATCGCAGTGCTCCAATGTGCCAACACAATGTTCTAATATGACTTCACAATGTTCCAATGTGATTTCACTGTGCTTCAATGAGAAACCACAATTCTCCAATGTGCCAACACTATCTCCACATGTACCATTATATTGCTGCAATATGTGATCACAATGTGACAATATGACTTCTCAAAGTTCCATTGGGAAATCACAATTCTGCAGTGTGATATCACAATGCTCCAATGTTCCGACACTACTGCCACATGAGCAATGAGATTACATTGCTCCAATGTGCCATCACGAAGTTACAATATGATTTCACAGTATTCCTTTCTCACATCACAATGCTCCATTGTGACATCACAATGCTCCAATGTTCCAACACTATTGCCCCATGTGATATTGTATTGCTCCAATGAGGTATCAAAATATTACAAAATGACTTCTCAATGTTCCATTCTGCCATGAAAATACTCCAATCTTACATCACAATGCTCCAGTGCCAACACTATCGACACATGTGCCATTATTTTGTTCCAATATGCCATCACGATGTTACAATATGACTTCACAATGCTCACCTGCGACTTCTCAGGGTTCCTTTGTGACATCACAATACTCCAAAGAGCCAATACAATCTCCCCCGTCCAATATATTGTTGCAATATGCTATCAAAATGCTACAATATGACTTCTCAATGTTAAGTTATGAGATCACAATGCTCTGATGTGCCAACAGTATAGTCCCAAATATGCCATCACCATGTTACAATATCACTGCAAAATGTACCAATATGCAATTATAATGCTACAATGTGACATCACAATGCTTTTATCTGCCAACACCATCGGTCCATGTGCTAGTATATTGCTCCAATATGCCAAGAATGTTTCAATATGACTTCGGAATGTTCCCTTGTGACATCACAATGCTCGAATGTGAAATCACATTGCACCAATATGCCAACACTATC
>NW_008337154.1:15311-16607 GCF_000622305.1 Nannospalax galili
ATGTGACATCACAATGCTGAATGTCCCCTCACCAAGCCACTATGTGTCATCACAATTCTCTGTGTGCAAATACAATGCCCCGATGTGTCATCACAATATTCCAATTTGGTATTCCAATATTTCATGGGCCATCAAAATGCTCCAATGTGACATCACAATGCTCCAATGTGCCAACACGATGGCCCCATATGCCATTAAATTGCTCCAATGTGGCATTGCAATGTTACAATATGACTTTGCAATGTTCCATTGTGCCATCACAATGCTCTTTGTGCCCTCACAAATAGACATTGTGTCATTACAATGATCCATTGTGTCTTCACTATGCTCAATATGCCAACCAGGTAATCAATGTCCCCTTACAATGCCCCAATGTAACATCACAAAGCTCCAATATGTCAGCACAATGCTCCACTGTCACAACACAATGCTCCAATGTGACATCACCATGTTCCAAAATGCCAACTCTATGGTCCCATGTGCCATAATATTGCTCCAATGTGCCATCACAATGTTACAATGTGACATCACAATGTTCTGCTGTGCCATCACAATCCTAAATTTGCCATCATAATGGGCCACTGTGTCATTACAATGATATATTTTGTCATCACCATGCTCAATATGCAAACACTGTGCTCAATTTCCTCTCACAGTCCCCCAATGTGACATCACAGTGCTCCAATTTGTCATCACAGTGGTCCAATGACACATCACAATGCTCCAATGTGCTAAAATTATGGCCCCATTTACCATTATATTTCTCCAATGTGACATCACAATGTTACTATATGACTAAACAATTTTCCAAAGTGCCATGACAATGCTCATTGTGGCATCCCAATGCACCATTGTGTCATTATAATGATCCATTGTATCATCACCATGCTCACTATGCAAACACGGTGCTCAATTTCCTCTCACAGACCCCAATGTGACATCACAATGCTCCAATTTGTCATCACAATGGGTCAATGACACATCACAATGATCCAATGTGCTAAAATTATGGCCCCATTTACCATTATATTGCTCCAATGTGCCATCACAATGTTAATATATGACAAAACAATTTTCCAATATGCCATAACAATGTGCATTGTGCCATCACAACGCACCTTTGTGTCTTCACAATGATCCTTTTTGTCGTCACAATACTCAGTATGCAATCACGGTGCTCAATGTCCCCTCATATTACCTAATGTGATATCACAATGCTCCAGTGTGTTTTCACAATGCTCAAAAGTGATATCACAGTGCTCGATTGAGCCAACACTATGGCCCCATGTGCTATCG
>NW_008337155.1:0-294 GCF_000622305.1 Nannospalax galili
AATGCTTAAGGGCTTGGGGCTGGAAAGATAGCTCCGCGGTTAAGAACACTGACTGTTCTTGAAGAAGACCTGGATTCGAATCCCAGCACCCACATGGCAGCTAACAACTGTTCGTAACTCCAGTTCCAGGGGATCAGTGGCCTCTTCTGTCCTCTACAGGCATTGCATGACACAGGTACACTTACCTATATACACATAAAATAAAAATAATAAATAAAAATTTTTAATTAAAAAAATGCTTAAGCTAGGGAATAGTTCAGTGGTAGTTATTGCCTAGCACGTACAAAGCCCTGG
>NW_008337156.1:0-1255 GCF_000622305.1 Nannospalax galili
TCCTCAGGTGAGCCTCTGACCTCATGACTTTAAATACTGTCTAGAAGCAGATGACTGCTCTGGTGGTTTGAATGAGAATGTCCCCCATAGACTCCAAGTATTTGGATATTTTGTCCGCAGTTGGTGGCGCTGTTTTTGGGGGGGTGACCATGCCGGAGGAATCACTGGGGCCGGGCTTGCAGAGTTCTTAAGCTTAGCCAGAGCTCCAGTTGTTCTCTTGTTTCCTGTGCCTGCTTGAAGATGGGAGAGCTTGGCTTCTGCTCCTACTCCAGCCACCTCTGCTGCCATGCCTCCCTGCCATGATGGACTCTGCCACTTTGGAAATAAACTCTTTCTTTTGTAAGTTCCCTTGGTCATGGTGTTTCTACTACAGCAACAGAAAAGTGACTAAGACAACTGCCAAATGTGACATCTGCGATACGCCTCTCCCTGGAATTCCACAACTAGCTACTTGAAATTTTAACGTAGGTATCTCCTAAGTATTCCAAAAGTCCATGTGTCCAAAACCCACTCTCCATCTCCCCACTATGCCCACCCTGTTATTCCCACTGCCTCCCAATCGCCATGAAAGGCAGCTTTCTCATTCTTGTTTTTAGTCAGACACCTAAAGTCGTCCTTGGTTCACCAATTTCTCACCCCCAATATAACAGTGTCTTTATCTAGGAGGGCACTGGAAGACATGGTCCTTGCCTTACAGTTCTTGAATCTAAACATCTGTACACAGTCAGAATGAAAGCAGTTAACAGTGATTTCTCGTCCTTGGCCACATGCTGCAATCACCAGAGAGGACTTGGCTACATTCCAGCCCAGAGATTCTGACTCCTCTGGTCTAGGGTAGAGTGGAGAGTTTTCAAAGCCACCTGCCACCAGCTGTGTGTGCACGCCTGCAATCCCAGAGTGTGGGATGCTGAAAACGAAGGACTGAGAGTTTGAAGCCAGCTTGGGATATACAGCTAGACCCTGTTTTGTCATTCTTATCGTTGTTTAATAAAAAAAAGTCTGCCTCCAGGTGGTTCTTGTGCAGACAAGTTCACAGGACACTGTGTTAGGGTTTTAAGTTTTTAAAAATAATTAACTAAGCTGGGTGTGGTGGCAGATGCCTTTAATTCCAGCATTTGGGAGGCAGAGGCAGGTGAATCTCTGAGTTCAAATCCAGCCTGGTCTACATAGCTATTTCCAGACCAGCTTGGGGGCTGCAATGAGACCCCGTCTCAAAAAGACCAAAAAAAGAATAAAAATAAAAATAATAAATAAA
>NW_008337156.1:1581-5180 GCF_000622305.1 Nannospalax galili
GTCATGAACAGTTGTTAGCTGCCATGTGGGTGCTGGGATTTTATCCCAGGTCTTCTCCAAGAACAGCCAGTGTGCCTAACCACTGAACCATCTCTCCAGCCCCAATCTTTTATAATACTATTTTTAAAGTAATAAAAATATTTATTACTTTTAAATATCAATCTTTTGCTGAGAAGGTCCTCCCAGTGTGGAAAATTGCTAGGTCTCAGCTCTCTGTCCTCTGTGGTTTCCTTTCAGGTGGAGAATTTTTTATCTGTGAATTTTGGGGAAATGAACTGAAGAGAAATGAAACTGAAAACGCTTCAGCTGCTGCCCGGGTGGAAGGAGTTTAGAGCTTCCTGAGACCAGTTTTGTCACCTTGACTTTCCTTCTACCTTCCCCAGCATCTTTCCTGCAGTCAGACTCTGGCATTTTTATGTGGCCACTTTGAAGATTTTAAAGGTAGTTAGCAAACCAGAGGAAAGAGACATTTGGGAAGAAAAGAATGACGGCTGAGTCACGCACAGTAGCTCACACTTCTAATTCCAGTACTTGGGAGGCTGAGACCAGATGGAGAGTTCAAGCCAAGGCTATCTATCAGTGACTACATAATGAGTTAAAGACCTGCCTGAGCACTGTAGTGAGAGCTTGCTCAAAAAAAAAAGAAAAGAAAAAAGAAAAAGCTAGTCTTGAAAGCACACACCCCAGCACTCAGGAGGCAGACCATCTCATGGAGAGTGAGGCCTCCCTGGTCTATGTAGGGAGTTCCAGGCTAGCCAGGGCTACATGGAGACCCTGTCTCAAAAGAAATTGGGGCGGGGGAGGAAGGAAGAGAAAGAGGGAAGGGCAGAGAAGGGGAGAGGAGGAGAGGGAAAGGGAGGGCATCTCACAGAGATGGAGACCAGCCTGGTCTAGGTAGGGAGTTCCAGGCCAGCTGGGGCTACATGGAGACCCTGCCTCCAAAAAAAGTTAGGGGAAGAAAAGAAGAAGGAAGGAAGGGAAGGAGGGCAAGGCAGAGAAGGGGAGGAGGAGGGGGGAGAAGAGAGAGGGGAAGGAGAGGGAGAAGAGGAGAGAGAGATGTGTGCTGGGGATCCAGCACCACTGTGGAATGTTTGCCTAACATGCACAGGGCCTGAAGTCCAGTCACAGGAACTGGGGGGAAAAATCTGAAGGTGATCGAATTGATGAGCAGGAAAGAGGAAGGGGCGCCAGGAGCTTCTACACCTCTCCTCCATTCCTGTCTGGGAGTCCGGAAAACAACCTGCAGCTGGTGGACCTGCTGAAGGTCAAGCACATCACACTCACAGCAGAGCCCAACATTTCTCTGATCAAAATTTATTTTGGGGGGGAGCGGTTGGGGTGTTCGGTAGGGTTTTTTTTGGTGGTGGTTGTTGTCGTCATCACTATTTTTTGAGGCAGGGTCTCATGGAGCCCAGGCTGGCCTCAAACTTGCTCTGCAGCCAAAGACGACCTTGAATTACTGACCCTTTTGCCTCCACCTCTCAAGTCCTGTGTTACAGGTGTGTCCCCCTATTCCGGGCTGCCAACATTTCTGTTTCTATTTGTTTCCTGGACCAAAAGGTTATTCTAGATTAATGCCAAAGTGCAGACTGAGTCGCCTGGTTTTTCTTTTAAGTTCTCCCCTGCATGTCTTCATCCAGCAGTGTAACAAGCATCTATTCATCTGAAACTCTGTTTTCTGTTTTCATTTCTCTGTGTACCTTGTGCACGTGGGCATATAGGTGAAATGCATGTGTGTGTGCATGCATGCATGTGAAGGCCACAAGTCAAACACTGGGTACCTTCCTCAGTCACTGCTCACCTTATTTTTTGAGAGTATCTCTTACTAAACCTGGATCTTACAAGTTCAGCTAGGCTGGTTGGTTGGCAGTCTAGGGATCTGTCTGTCAGCTTCCCCAGTGCTGGAAATACAGATGTGCACTACTGTGCCTGGCTTTTACAAGTCATTCCAAACTCGGGTCCTCTTGCTTGCACAGATAGCACTGTATTCCCTCAGCCATCTCCCCAGACCCTCAATTTTTATTTCCTTTAAAGACTCTCAACCAGAATACCTCCCACAATATCAATGAAAATAACTCATAGGAATTAGGGAAAGGAGAAAACTAAACTTGGGGTGCATTTTATTGTTTGATTTATTTTTGTTCTTATTTCCACACTTGTGCTAAAAGCTTGAATTATAATGATGTTTCTCAATTTATTTTAAGAAATGAAAAAAATATTCATCCCACATAAATATCCCAAATATTTTCCACAGTTACACTTTTCAAAGATGAATGTTTACCTTCACTAAGCACATCAACAGTCATATTTGTCCTTTCAAGCATTTCTAATTTCTCTTTTAAAATAAGGCATTTTTCTGTTTGGAGAAAATGTCTTTAAAAGCAAGAACAAGCCCTTCTCTTCAGTGTCACACATAAAAGACTTTCTCTGTCACCTCCTCTCCTGGAATGGTAACAGGCTGACCTAATTTCATTCCCCTAAACAGGGTAGTGGTGGTTTGTGCAGGAAATCTAAATCTGGCCTCTGAGGTAGTCCAGTGGTTTTCCAGGTCAAAGCAAAGGGAGAAAGCAAAGTTGAGAAGCCTTGTGTTTCTCTTCCAGGTACCAACACACCAGGGCGCTGGCTGGAAGAAGTCTGCCACCTAATGGGCAACAGAGGCCACTGACACCACTTGCAGTAGTTTGATGGCAAGTGCTCACAGACATCAAGAAATTCTCAGTTATCTCCAAGATTTTGAGAGGGAACTGACACTGATTCTAACCACTCCAACAGCTATCAAAATGCCTGAAAGCAAATCTTGAATCCATCATGCTGGAGTTCACCCTTGGCAGACGAAGAAAAATGAAGAGGAATCCAATAGAGAGATGCTTGTGGAAGCCCTTATCAAGAAATTCCAGTGGACTCTCATGAACATTTGAAAATTGCCCTGTTCTGACTTTTTTCTAGTTTTGTGTCTAGAACTTGTAATGCTAATTACTCTTGCCTTTACTTCTCCTTCACATCTCCTATTCAGGATTCAAAGACTTTCTGTTCCTCCTTGAGATAAGAGTTGTGCAATTTGGGAGTCTTTTAGATAGACCCTATCAAGAAATTCCAGTGGACTCTCATGAACATTTGAAAATTGCCCTGTTCTGACTTTTTTCTAGTTTTGTGTCTAGAACTTGTAATGCTAATTACTCTTGCCTTTACTTCTCCTTCACATCTCCTATTCAGGATTCAAAGACTTTCTGTTCCTCCTTGAGATAAGAGTTGTGCAATTTGGGAGTCTTTTAGATAGACCCACTGCCCACTGACGATGGTGTGATAAGAATAGGAGGTAGGAGTTGGCTAGGCAGTTAGGGTAAAAAAGACTCCAAAGAAGCTGGGCGTGGTGGCACATGCCTTTAATCCCAGCAATGGGGAGGCAGAGGCAAGCGGATCTCTGTTCTATATAGTGAGTTCCAGTACAGCTGGGGCTACAGGGAGACCGTGTCTCAAAAATACCAAAAAAAAAAAAATAAAGTGAAGAGACAACCCACAGAATGGGAAAAAATTGTCACCAGTGACACATCTGACAGAGGTTTAACATCCAGAATATATAAAGAACTCAAAAAACAAAG
>NW_008337156.1:5250-10095 GCF_000622305.1 Nannospalax galili
AAAAAAAAACGCATTAAAAAAAGAAAAGAAGAAGAAAGAGTACATGAATTATCAGAAAAAAGTGATGGGGAGATATGGGAGGAGTTGGAGGTGAGGGAGTGCTCATGGATTTGATCAAAACACCTTATATGCATATATGAAATTCTCAATAAATTAGTTTTTAAAAAAGAAATGTTTCTGTAATATATGGAAAAACCACATCATAATCCATAAATGTGCAATGAGTGGATTATTCAAAATAACAAGTTTTAAAAAGAAGCTATTCTACCAACAGTGCGTTTCTGGTTATGGACCAAAGCATCTGTTGATGTCAGGATAGCAGGATGTTAAACTGCCGGGTGGAGGTGGCATTCAAAGCCAAAACACAAATGTTACATTCTACTAGGGGAAGCCGCACAGTGCAACCACGTATAAGGAGATGCTTCGTAGTGTCGTGTGAGGTGCCGAGTGTCATATTAACAAATCCCTCTCATTTTCACAGTGATCACCAATGTATCCCATATGCTTTTTTTCCCTCTACAATGGCAAAAATGTAGGTGTCACAATGACTAAAGTCACATGGTATGTTCTAAGTTTCCAGGCAGAGAATATTTCCCTACTATTCACATCCATGTAATAAATAATTCACCCTAGTTTATGACAGTCTTTTGAAAAGAACTGACATTCTCAGGTAAAGTTGAGGAGGACAGAGCTAGAGCCCAGCCCAGGCCACCTGGCTGTTTTTCTGCTTTCATCTTTTGATTTCATGGGGCACATTGTATTGTATTAAATGATTGCTATCAATTTATACTAAAGTAGCACAGTACGTATTTGACAGCGTGACCCCAGCCCGCCACGTCTCAGCTCCAGTCTTGTTTTCTGACTGTAGTTCTGCTAGATGGGTCATAGGATGAGCCATGGCACTTTCCTCAATTGTCTCTAATGACATGTTGCTTCTGCTGCTGTTTCCAGAATTTTCTGTGGTGGAAAGGCTTCATTTCTGTTCTCTCAGAAGCAAACTCTGAGACAAGAGTTCAAGAACAGAATGGGGAAATGGAATGAGAGAAAGTGGTCTGGGAAGAGCAAATCCTCAAACAAGCAAAGGTTTAGAAATGTGGATACAACTAGACAAACACTAATAATGAGCTTTTATACGGAATTATGTGATTTTTGCACTAATTACTAACTACTAAGTTTTGTTAATGAAGTTTTACAATAACTATATAATACTTTTTCTAACACAGATGTTTGTTTCTTACTACTTAAACTTCTTTGAATTTTATGTAACAAAGTAAATGTGAATAGTCTAAAATAATTTAAAAATTGTTAGGTTCTAGTTAATAGAAAGTGAGTATTCATTAGATACATGCACACACATACACAAATTAAAGATGAGAAGGAGGTTTATGTGTTAAGGTTTTTTACTAAAAATGAAAGCAGCACAATTAAAGGGAACTAGGAATTTATAATCTTCAGAAGCAACAGAAACCTGCAGTATTAATGCTGCAAACCCATTCATTCATTCATTCATTCATTCATTTCCTTTGTGTATTTTTTCCTGTGTATTACAAGCTGATTGTTTCTTTGTAGAGCTGCACTTTACAAATTGGCAGTAACAGTTCCCACCTTACAGATTATGGACTATGATTGAACAGACTCGAGTCAAGTACTTTTACCCTTGAGTCAACTGTGGATGTCATAAAAGATAAGATTGGATCAGCTTGAGCCAGAGAAGACTTGGAGGGGTTGTCTGGTGGGGCAATTCCCAAATGAAGATGAGCAAGCTAGCTACAAATGTAAATGATCATTGAAAATATTTCCCATTTTTAATAATAATAAATATTATTCATTAATAAAAAAAATTAGAAGTGCCTCTGGATTGTAAATGCTTACCTTTTTAAAACTTTTTAGTTGAGTTTTTGTGTGTTTCATTCAGAACATCTCAATCTTAATCATCTTTATACCCCCTTCCCCACTGGCACCCTCTCATAGGCCCCTTACTGGAATTCATACATTCTGTCATTTGTCTGAAGGCCTATTGTGTCGTTAGTGTCCCCAGACGTCCCCCAGTGCAAGTTCACCTACTGAGGTCTAGTCAGCCTGTCTAGAGTCTCTTCCTTTAGGAAGATCAGCAATTCCTTACCCAGTAGTAATTGGTTGCCAATATTTCTTCAGTTAAGATTGGGGTCAGCTTCCATCTCTCCAGTTCTTCGCTAAGTTTTTGTCTGAGTTTGCGTAAGTCTTGTGCATACTGACAACCATTGCTGTAGGCTCATATGATCAGGGTCCCAGGAGCATATAGGACTCTATTCCCATATTGTCATGCACCTCCTCCCTGGCTCTTACAACCTTTCTGCTCCCTCTTTCACAATGATCCTTGAGCCCTAGGTGGGTGTAATTTAATATAGGAGGCCTGTCCAAGGAGAAGCATTCTCCAGTCTCTTAGTCTCTACACCTTGGCCATTTGTGACTTTTTGTGTTTCTGGGCCTTTGTTGCATGAGGGGAGCTTTAGTAATGAAAGTTGAGATATGCATTATTGTCTTCTTTACCACTTGTCCTATATTCCATGACCCTTAGGTGTAGAGGTGGCATTGTAGATGTGCCACTTAGACTTGGGCAATTCACAGACAACGTTTGTATGTGACCAGTTGTGGTACCCTATAACAGTCTCTGTCTGATGCAAAAGAAGTTTATTGATGAATGGTGACTGGGTTATTTGTTTATAAATATAAGGATGCATATTTTGTACATAGTAAGAAATTAGATTAGTCTTGTGATATGGCACCTTCTTGACCATAGCTATGCCATGTTGAAGTTTAGGCTAACTCTAGTTTCTGAAATTATCAGGCACCTGGCCCAGGGTCTGGGAACACACATCAGTGGGACCCCAGGTTGTCTGGAGAGCAGGTCAGCATGTTTCAGAGTGCACGTGCTAACTGCAGATCTATGGCTCCTGTAGGCTATTCTTGGCTTGCTTCTGTAAAATAGTAATTGTTGCTTAATAGAATAGAAATCGTTAAGGGGCTCTCCACCTGTAAGCTTGGGAACTTAAACTTTTCACCCCTGGTTATGGTTTCTCTGTCTAAAACCTTACCCTAGAGACTGCTCAGGGCTACACTTGGGTTCCGACACCCTTGTGTAGTTGCTAGCCCTCTAGAAAAAGACATTCATTTGGCATACTTTGGTCTTCTCTGGTGAAGCACCCCACAACAGTCTAGGGATGTGACAGTTTGGGGGTTTTCTCTAAGATCTATGACCTCTCCAGCCATGTGTATTTTTTCAATACCACAAATGCATTTCCTCCCATTGAGTGGGCTTTTAGTCCAATTATGTAACTGTTGATTGCCCCCAAGATAAAAGTGCCACTACTACACCAATGTCATATGATGTGCAGGTCATTGATGTGGTTATTTGGCCTTGAAGCTGGTGTTGGACCATCAGTTGATGTTCTCCCTCAGCACCTTACATAGTGCTTTCCAAAGGTATATATGCAAAGCTAGCTGATAGCTAGCCTGTAGGGGAAGTGGCTTCCAGGGCAGTTCAGGCTCCATTGCTCCAAATCCTTTGTCTGAAATATGTTCCGTCTTCAGCAGTGAGTCTTACCTTCAAGTTCTGGGAGGCAATGAAGGGCTGTGGCAATAGCCTGTATAATTTTGGTAGTCTCTTGGACCACTCTGGCCAACAACTCAAAGGAAGGTTTCTCCTGTCTGACACTGTTTCTTGTTATGTAGGCTTTAGCAATATTGTCTGTGTAATTTGTCATTAGGTTGTTGGACTAGTATAATTCCTCTGGTTTTTTACACTATCTAGGCATTGTTTATCTCTCCTCTCTCTCCTCTCTCTCTCTTTCTCTCTCTCTCTCCCCCATTATAACTTTTCTACCATGACTCCCCCTTTTAAAGTCTCCCCTTTTTCCCCATTTCTCCCTTGATAATACCAGTCTCCTATGGTCTCTTGAGTTCCTTCTTTCCCTCTATCCCCAAAGTTCCTTGTGTAACCCTCCTTCCCCCTCTCAATTCCTCATTTTGTTTTTCCCTTAATAACACCTGTCTCCTATTGTTCTTCTCTATCAGGTTCCTCCTTTCCCCTTACCTCCCTGATTCCTTTATCTCCTCCCCTAAGCCCTTGAAAAGTGTGACCTCTCAATTACATAGATGGCTTCTACCTGGACACTGTCTATTGAAATCACCTTACCATGTGTCAGTGACACTTCAGAGATTCAGAGACTCAGTGGGAGGAATGATCTGTTGTTTATATTAAAACAAATACAGGCCAGGGAGATGGCTCAGAAGTTAAGAGCACTGGCGGCTCTTGCAGAGGACCTGTGTTCAATTCCCGGCACCCACATGACAGCTAACAACCATCTGTAACTCCAGTTCCAGGGGCTCCAATGCTCACTTTTGACCTCTGTAGGCACCCGTGGTGCACATACATACGTGCAGGCAATGCACTCATACACATAAAATAAAAATAATATTTTTTAATGAAACTAAGGACCCCTTCTAGGTATGGAGCCCCCTTCCATATGGCACCTGTGGCTTCTTCCTAAGGCACAGAGCACCGAGACAGAGACAGCTTGGGAGCCTATAGCAAGATCATCTAGAGAAAAAGTCATTTGCATTTATTCCCCCTGTAATTTTCCTTTCTTCTCATTTCATGCCAGGAGTCAGCATTTCTTTTCCACAGTGATTTTTATGTGTGGTGCTGGGGACTGAACCCAAGGCTTTGTGTATGCTGGGCAAGCACTCTGCCACTGAGCTGTATCCCCAGCCGCTCCACAGTGATTTTTAAATGTAGAAAACAGAAGTCACTTTCAATGAAGGAATGAAAAACCACTTTCGGTGAAAGGTTCCCTGAAATACCTG
>NW_008337156.1:10297-13227 GCF_000622305.1 Nannospalax galili
GACAAAAGGCCTCTTGACGTTGACTGGAGAGGGCTGTGACCACTGTCCAGACAGGCCAAGACCCCCAGGTCACTGACTTATCAGTGAGTGGTGTGCGCTTCCCACTGGATTTGAGTTCGCTGAAGGGTAATGTCACACACTGAGATTGATGTGGGCCCCTTCTTCAGGATGACAGAGTGGCTGAGGGATGCACAGCTACAGGGAACACTTGCAGATGGTGAGATTCTAACTAATACACCCTGAGGCAGGAGTGTGACTGGAGCTGTGTAAAGAGATAAGTGTAAACTCTTAAAAAACCTGGATGACTAGGGAACGCCAGGGTCTGTGAGGGATTTATGTTTGAAAGGCAATTCAGAATCCATTAAAATCTGTGGTCAGTTCCAGGCCCTCCTTCAGGAGTAACAAAGTACAAATCACTTACCATCATTATCTTTGTGTAAGAAAATCCAAAATGGGGATATCAACTAAAAATAAAGAAACAAAAGGATTTTTTCCAATGTTACAAATTCTGTGTGATGAAACACTGGGCAGATACAAGGCACCTGGAGAAGGGAGTGAGGCACCCACAGCTCGTCCACGTTCCAAATGTAAAGTCCTCGGTAATTCTTAGGAGAGTATCTGTATCTCAAGGTCTCTATCTTAATTCTTTTAACTTAAAAAAAAACTTTATTGAGAATTTCATACATGCATATAAGGTGTTTTGATCAAATCCACGCCCACTCCCTCCCCTGCAACACCTCCCGTATCTCTCCATCACTTTTTTCTGATAACTTCGTGTACTTTCTTTCTTTCTTTTTCTTTCTTTTTAATGGGGTTTTTTGCTATTCTAACATTCCCCCCTCTGAAGAGGCATCCCTAAAATCTTTTAGGGATTAGATGAGAGCTCCCAAATACTTTTTGGCCTTTGGAACAGAGTATGTTACTAAGCAACCCAAGGACATTTTGCCTTTTAGCAAAGAAACTGGCTACTTTTCTTTGGGGTCTTTTTTACCCTAACTGCCTAGCCAAACCTACCTCTTATTCTTATTACACCATCCAAATTGCTGATAGGGACTCAGGATGCAGACCACTCTAGGTTCTTCCATGCTGAACAGCAACGCAGGGTGAGGTAACTGGGGTACCCCTGCAGTGGGTCTATCTAAAAGACTCCCAAATTGCATAACTCTTATCTGTAGGGAGAAAAGAAATTCCTTGACTGGTGAATAGGGGATGTGAAGGAGAAGTAAAGGCAAGAATAATTAGCATTACAAGCTCTAGACAGGGAACCAGAAAAAAGTCAGAACAGGACAAATTTCAAATGTTAGTTAATTCTTTTTTAAAAATTAAAACTCTTGTGGGGTGTGGTGACATACGTCTTTAATCCCAGCACTCAGGAGGCAGAGGGGAGATCAAGGTCAGCCTGGACTACATAGCAAGTTTCAGGCCAGCTGTGGCTACAGAGAAACCCTGTCTCAAAAAAAAAAATTCTCCCTGGAAATTTTACCAGGGACAGGACCAACAGCACTGGAGAAATTATTCTGCCTGCAGTGGAGATAATGGTTTTCATAAATGGGCCTTTCCCCACAGTTTCCAGTAATGAAACTCCCAGAGGCAAGATGTGTTGATCTTGTTTGAGGACCATCACCAAGGAACTTCACTGCTTTTGCAGAGCTAGGAAGTGGGAATAGAGACATGCCCAACTAACAGCCCGCCTGAGGTCCTCTCTGAATCTTGACTGACTGCCCTCCTCGGGGTTCACTCCCCACCACCATCAGCACCAGTCAGGGATCCTACCATTGTGGCCACTGCACCTTCCTGGGTGATCATCCCAACACTAGTGAGTCCTGTTCTCAACCCTCTTCCACACAGACCCCAACACTGCCTTACACACTATCACCACATAATATGTTACAAATTCTGCTGGTTTTTTTCCTCTCTGTGCGTCCCAGCAAATAACTTCCATGACCAGAAGTCCTAAGTATTTTGCTTAATTCTGTGCCCTCAGGAAAGATGACTAGCGTAGAGCATGAGCTTAATAAACACTCACTTAATGAACCAATGAGTGAATGCTGATGGGATAAACTCCTGAACAGCCCCAGGCTTGCAGTACTTCTATTTTCCCAGCAGATGGCGATGTAGTGATGTGGCCAAGCAACTGAGGAGCAATGACTCAAAAGGTTTGTCTGAGGCACCGCATGCCTCCTACAAGCTGTGAACAGAAAACTTCATTCACACCTGCTTGGCCCAAGAGTTGTAGAACTGTCCTGGCCTGTGTAGAAGGCAGCTGGAACCTGAGAGTGTGGCCTGAGGTGCTCCGGCCACCCCACCCATCAACAGGGCAGAGACAGAGAGGATGAGTTGCTGGTGCGGCCCTCCACAAACTGAAATTTCTTGAAAACAAAGGGGCTGACCAAATCTCCATCTGGGGACAAGGAAAGCATCCCCAGGCCACACTTCGACACATGACGGGAGGCTCTGAAAACAAATTAAGCAGACTCCCCATTTGCATGAACCTTATTCTTGATGCAGGGAGGAGACTAACAGGCAGGAAACAAAGTGACAGCATTTTTAAAGGATCAGAGGACTGACAGCATTATTTCTGGAGTCAGGGTAGTACCAGAGCTAGACTATAGACTCTCCATGGTCTTGTTTCATTTTCAAAAGTGTTTCAATCAACTTTAATATTTATGCTTAATCTGTAGTATAAAACTTTCCCCAGTTACTAGTAAACTCACTCATGTTTTCTTTCACACAATTTCAAGGAGTCTAGCAAATTCTGAAAGTCTCTCCATGTCCTCGTTTGTTCTTCACTGTGACAAAACACTCTGACCACTACCAACTTGGGGAGGAAAGGGTTTATTTAGCTTATATATCCCGGGTCACAGTTCATCCAGGAGCCCAAGGTAGGAACTCAGGGCAGGAACCTGGAGGCAGGAGCTAGAGCACAGGCC
>NW_008337156.1:14512-25263 GCF_000622305.1 Nannospalax galili
CTACCACACAAAATGAATTCAGCTCATGCAAGTACATTTCCAGATTTACGGTGAAGGACACAGATCTGGTGAAGGGATGATTAGAAAAAGATAAAGTACAATTTTGTGGGTTCCTCCAAACTTATGAAAACTATGATTTTTAACAGTACTGAAGATCTAAAACTGAGCCCAAACGTTTGACGTGATCATGATATACTCTTCCCCTTTGTGGGAAAACAAACAGCTTCTTTTCAATAGACTTCCTGTCATTCTAGAAGTCGCCGCAGAGAACACTGAAAATCTCAGTCATCATACAAAAGGAAAGGCTTCGACATGTCACTTCTGGGCCACCCCTAGAGTCTGCTTCATATTTTCATACACCACATAGCTGATGCCAACAGCGGGGAGCACCTTCATGAAGTTTGGGGTGATGCCTCTATAAAGTCCTGATATTCCTTCTTTGGAAACTATTCTGCGAAAAAGGCCAACCATGTTCAACCGTGGAGCTCCTTCTACCATGGCTAGAAAAGAAAGAATAAAGGAAAATGAGGAAGCCAGGTCAATCTACGATGCTACAATATTCCATTATTATTACAACAGACAGTGAGGATTCAGACTATTATCTAAAACACAATGAAATAATTGTTGTTTGTTGTTGTTGTTTTGACAGGGTTTCCATAGCCCCAGCCTGCGTGGAAGTCATTATGTGGACCATGCTGGCCTTGATCTCACAGAAATCCACCTGTCTCTCCCTCCCGAAGGCTAGGATTAAAGGCATATGCCACCATGCCTGGCATAATGAAATAATTTTTTTTTGTCTTTTTGAGACAGGGTGCCCCTATAGTCCCAGCTGACCTGAACTCACTATGTAGACCAGGCTGGTCTTGAACTCACAATGATCCGCCTGCCTTTGCCTCCTGAATCCTGGGATTAAAGGCATGAGCCACCACGCCTGGTTGAAATAATTTTTAAAAAGCAATATTCCAAAATAAAAATCCTTTTTCTATAGCACTTAACAGTGAGTTTCCTAGCTACAACAGCTATCACAACAGCTCTTTGTTAATTGCTATGTGCTAGATACTGGGTTAATTACTTTCCATACTAGCCCTTCAGGGTAAATATACCCATTTGTAAATGAGGAATTAGAAGCTTGGGAAGATGGAGAAGCTTGTCCTAAAATCCTTAGATAGCAGTAGTAACCAACTACTACTCCCAAACAGCTGTGGTCTGCTGATGCCACA
The DNA here is from genome assembly GCF_000622305.1 of Nannospalax galili. Lineage (NCBI taxonomy): Eukaryota > Metazoa > Chordata > Mammalia > Rodentia > Spalacidae > Nannospalax > Nannospalax galili. The sequence continues at coordinate 15,733 of NW_008337156.1, forward strand.
GTCAAACACTTTCTATCACATCACTCTGTGGTAGCATCCTCCCCAAGCACTGAGGAAAAAGAATTAATTTTGGAGAATATGGGAAGAGGTGACTTAGGGACATTTAGAAAGAATATACACCTGGGCCTTGAAAATTATCTCAGCAGATGGGGTGGAGGCAGGCAGAGGAAGAAACCCTGCATTACTGGTCCAGCAAAAGACAAGGGCAGGAACAGCATGGGCGGGTAACCATGGTGACCTTTAGCTGTCATTGTTTCCCACAGAGTACAAGAGGCTGGAGGTTTGTTGTGTAGTTATTTCCTCTGAGTTGAAATAGCCTCTCCTGGAAGGAGGAAAGAGACTCCAAAACCTCAGGAAATAAAATGCACAAGGTTCAGGAAGTTCCTGAAACTTAGAAGATTCACAAGGTCCCTCCAAAATGTTATATAAGCAGAGAAAGAAGACTCCTCAAGACACCAACCTGCCTGCAGGTTAGGCAGGAGCTCCAGGGATTGTGTTTCCGTGAGTCATCCCCATGCTGGGGTGGGCTCTTCAGTGGTGCAGCTGCCTCTGGGTCACTCACGCTCCTGTAAGGACCCCCTCTCCTATGCTCCCATAAGTAATCCCAGTAAACTCACTGGTCCACTAAGATAGACAGGAGTGGAGTCATTTCTTTGGGCTACTGTTGTCCTATCTGAGCTGAATAGACAGATGTTGGTTTGTTCAATTCTCCACAGGAAAAGTCATGAGATCGTATAATGCAGGTGGGGAAACGGGGCTGGAGCCAAAAATGAAGCACCATCAGATTCCTAAGGGCTTTGGAATTCCCTATTCTCGCTGAGAACTTTGGAATTTACTCCAGTGTTAACTGAAGAGTTACCATAATGTCTGAATAGATATAAAATGATTGAACCTTGACGATGTCGATGTGGCTCAATTCTTCAGTGTCTTCACATGTGACTCACTTTTAGCTCATTTTGGTATGGTTCATCTCTTTATTTCACTAAAGCATTTATAGTATTTTACATATCTCTGAATTGGCAAATCTTAAAAGACAGGCTGTATTCGTCACCATCAGCATGTGGCACTTCCTGAAACCCTCTCTTTCCTAGAGTCTCTCTCTCTTCCTCTGTCTGCCTCCTCTTCTCTCCTCCTCCTTTTCTTCTCTCTCTCTCACTCTCTCTCCCCCTCCTCCTCTTTCTTCTGTCTCCCTCCCCCTCCTCCTCTCCTCTTCCTCCTCCTCCTATCTCTCTCTCTCTCTCTCTCTCTCTCAACATCCTCCTGTCCCTTTGGCTTTTGCTTTACATCCCCACAGATACTCAACTGAGACTCAAAGTCATACTCAACTCATCCAACATGGACCCTGACACTGCAGTCTCTGTGTAAAGCTGCTCAATTGGGTCATCACCGTCATCCTTGGTTCATCTCTTTCTGACCTCCCTGCCCAAGCAGTCAGTGAGTTCTGCTGATTCTATTTCCAAACCATTTCTCAAGTCATTCCTTGCTTCTCCAGTCCCTACAGCTATCACCTATGCTGAGCTCATCTCCCTGGGTCTAGCCCAGCCTCACCCTCCGCCAATACTTCCACATCTTTTTTTTGCAAGATGATCTTCCTTAAATATTACACATTTTACTTCACATGTTCTCTCTGTGTGTGTGTGTGTGTGTGTGTGTGTATACATATATCCACACACACCCCTTTCTATATCTATATCTTCAAGTTAAAACCATGAATAGGCACCAACACCATGTTTACAGTCCAACACTACAGGATTAACTGTAGCTCAGTCGTTTCTCTTTTGTAGCCCCATTCTCTAACAGCCTACCTTCTCGGCAGAGTACTTGCTCAGTTCTCTGGTCTGTGCCTGTCCTCTCAATCCAGCCAGGCACACTGCTCAGCCACTTTTGATTCCTGCTGGGCAGTTTTTCTCACTCAAACCTGCCTGGTGGCTTTTAACTTGGGAGCATGGAAGACAGGAAAGAAAAAAGAAGGGAAGGGGGAGGAAGAAAAGAATGAAGGAAGAAAGATAAGAGATGGAGGGAGAGAGGAAGGAAAGGAGGAAGGGAAGAAGATTAGAGGGAAGAAGGAAGATGGAGATTTTATATATAAAGTGTAAGTAGATAACATTGATCTATTTTCTATGATTACTGTTCTTAAATTTTAAACTGATTTACATAAAAACAAAGTATTCAGGGCATAATTTTTTTTCTAAACATTATTTTATGTGTATAAGTGTATTGTCCTCATGTATGTAATTGCACCCATGTCATACCATGCCCATGGAGGTCAAAAGAGAGTATCAGATGCCCTGGAACTGGAGTTACAGACAACTTGTTAGCCTCCACGTGGGTGCTGGGAACCAAACCAGTTCCTCTGCAAAAGCAGCTAGTGCTCTTAACTGCTGAGTCATCTCTCCAGCTCAATAGGGCCAAATTCATTTAGTATTTTTTAAAAAATTTTAATTGAATTTTTGTGTATTTTATACAAAAAAATCATCTTTATACCCCCTTCCCTTTCGGCACCCTCCCATAGCCTCCCCACTGAGTTCATACATTCTGTCATTTGTGTTAAGGACAGGACCCAATTGAAATAAATGCTGAAACACTGAAGTCTTAACACAGTCTTTAGATAATTTTTAGAATGCTGAAGTACATTGTTTTTAAGGCCAGTTATTGTTATACACGGTTATTTTGAAATGTGAAGTACATACATGATTTAGTAACGACGGTAACTTAAGTAATTTAGTGTTGTGTTTTTACAATTGAGAATTGTTTGCATTTATTTTGGGGGTTGGGTGGGTTAATGGACAGTAGGGCAAGAGACAGCATCCACTTTTTAACCTGGAATTGTGTCTCCTAAATGACTTAGAGAATTTGATAGAATTTCAAATCAGCTTGTGTGACATGAAGGAGCCAAAATCCAAAATAATAATTGTCTCAGTAGAGCCTATCAGAGCACACAGATTCAAAATTTAATGCATTATATTAGCTTCCTACTGGTGATCATAGCTTTTCACAGAATGTGTCGAATTCTCCGACATGGCCTACTTTGTGATCTCTGGAGTGCGAGAGCAACGATGGGAATTTTAGAGTAGAATTGGTCCTTGTGGAGAGGCTGGAGATTTGGTCTTATTATCACAGGGTAAGTAGCTCAGTTAGCAGAAAGGGTAAGCATGTTTACCTGCTAAAATGTGAGAATCTAGGGTGGTTATGCAAGCAGATCTTGTGTAACTACAAGGAATCTGATGTAGGTGCTGAAAGAAGTCTCAAAGGCCCCAAACTGATGAGATCAATAAAGTCTGCTGTTCCAGTGGAAATGATAGATGTGAGAAGGCCAGAAGTTGGGTCAAGTAGAGTAGCTGAATTGAGCCAAACATTAGACTTATTTCCTGACCTCAGAAATGAATACAGTAAAGGACATGTGAGTTGATTTTACTGTGGCCCTTGGGACACTGTTGGCCTTTGGGACTTATTAGCAGAAGTGGGAAGGGGAGCCCTTTCATGTTCATGTTTGATATCTGTGGAAGTTTTCTTCTCAAAAGGGGAAACTTGTTACAATAGCTTTTATTTCTCTGTTAGCCTTCTATCATTATAACAAACACCTGAGGTCATCAATTTATAAAAAAGAAAAGGTTTATTTTGCCTCATAGTTTCAGAGGTTCCAGTTCATTAGGTTTCTGGTGGGGAACACAGTGGAACAGAATAGCTTACCTCTTGGTGAGAAGAAAAGAGGAAAGAGAAAAGTGGAAAGGAGGGCAGGCCCTGGAGTATCCCACAACCCCCTGGGATAGCACTCTTGCACTCCCCCACTGGCCTAAAGACCTTCCAGTGGGCCCCACCTCTAGAAGGTTCTACACCCTCTCAACTGTCCTAACCTGGGGACCCCGGCTTCAGTACATGGGCCTTTCAGGACATTCCAGACCCAAACTTCAGCAATCTGTATTGTTTCTCAAACTAACATATTTTTATAAAGTTAAGTAAAAATGAATTGTCAGATAATTAAAAGATGGCTCTACGTATTGATTAGATTCAACACACGCAGTTGATAAGGTTTTTAAATCCTCCACATCTTACTTGTTGCATGCACATTTATTTACTGCTTCTCAAATAACGCATGAAAGGCTCACCCGGGCTCTTATGTGCGATCCCTGTGAGGTGAGCCCAGGCAGGCCTGAAGGTTTGTGTCTGAGAAGCTCCAAAGTAAGACTGATGCTGCAGGGCGATGGTTCACAATACCGACAGCAACACAGAGTTGAAATACTTCATAAATTGTTTACTTTATAAATTTGATCACCATGATCTTTTAGGATTTTGTTATTATATTTTGTTCATGTTTAAGGCTGATTTTTGTCTACTTTATTGAGATCCCTGCATAGAAGAGTAAGTTTTGAGGAGCATACAGTTGTGTAACCACCTTTGAAATGAAGATCTACAGCAGTTCTGTTCCCCCTGTTCCCGTTTGTAGTCAAGCTCCCTGAAAACTTGCAGCTGCTGATCTGTTTTCTGTCTCTATGGCTTTGCCCTTTCTAGAATGTCATAGAATGTATGTTGCAGGTGTTAGAATTTGGGATGAAAAGGTGATGTGGGAATAAAGAAGTAGAAATTGAATCCGTCCTCAACAGATGCAGATAATTTTATTAACTACTGGGGCAAGCAACCTTCCAGAGGGAATGAAGGTTGTGTGTTGGGATTGGATTTATAGGTGGGCCCAGAAAATCCCAGAAAGGGGGTTGTGCCTTCCTGGAATCCTAGAAGGGGGGTTGTGCCTTCTTAGGCTGTTGTCAAGTTCCTTCCTGGGATCTGGGAAGGAGAGATGGTAAGTTCTGACACAGGAACTAGGTATCTTCTGCAAAGTGGTTGGCGAAGAAGCAGATCTTCGAGAAGGCTGATAAGGAACAAGATATCTAGTAGGCTAAAGGCTCTATGTTGTCCCTCTTGGTGTGGAGAGGCTGGATGGGTGGATAGTTAGTGTGTTTGGTCATTTGTCAGGCTGATTTACCTTCAGCAGGTGTCAGTCATTCTTTTTTATCGCTGAGAGGCATTCTGTGGTATGCATGCAATGAGGTTGCTTAGGGATTTACATTTCGATTGTTTCTGAATTGGCAAACAACTCTCAAGTACAGACCCAGGTAAGGGGGTTAGAAGGTGTTTTCAAGGACAGATAACAAAAGCTGATGAAGTCTGAAGGTTTTTCCAAAGGAAAGGGCTAATTCTTCAGACTAGAATGTGGAATGATAGAAACAGAAATTGGTTTCAGAATGACTTTTATTAAGCAGACAGTCCTTACCTGCATTCTTTATTCACAATAGTATGTTTTAAACAAAAGGGGAAGGAAGGAGGCAAATTCAGGGTCTTAGTTCCTGGCCTTTGTAGACAAGAGTGGTTTAGGTTTTCATTTAAATGCCTGGTGACAACAGGATAGAACTGGTTTCTAGTAAGCAGCTGTGATTAAACTGAGATTGATGACAGTGAGGGCATCCTGATTGGTGCTGGGTGCTGTAGAGCATAAAGACCTCTCCTGGTAGGAGGCAGCTGTTCTTTCTCACCTGGAGAGACCATGCTATGCCTGGGCTTCAGATTCGCTCAGCAGGAGGACTAGGACTCTGCTCTTCTCTCGGTAGATCCAGTGTGTGTCCAGTTACCGTTACCGCATGTTATGCAGAAGTTCTGTCTCACCTGAACTTTGAACACCAAACCTCAGAACCACATCCATCTGGAAAGGAAGGAGCCTGGGGTTATTCTGATGGGTGCTGTGGGCAGATACCCACTTTGCTCTGGCAGCTCACGCAGTTTCCAGAAGCAGTAGTTCCTGTCTCCACGCCCACTGAATGGGCGGTGATATTTTTCTGCAAAATGCCCGGCTCAAGTCTCTTCTCTGGCTTTTTCACTCCCCCCAACGCCCCTCTCTGTGTTCTCTGACAGCCATTTCTAGGTTTAACTCTTCTTAAAAGTTTCTCCTCCCAGGCAATCAACCACCCACTCCCATCGTTCTTGTGAACAGAAATAGCACCCAGAGATATGCAGTGGATGTGCATTTACACGAACAAGTTGAGAGACCTAGGCGAGGCCAAGTTCCCCACACAGGGAACCAGCCACCTCTGGGCACCTTTCCAAGGCTTCCAGTCCAAAGGGCCTTGAGGCTGAGCAACTTGCACTTCAAGCCATTTGCCCACCCCACACTTTAGAAAGCTGCTCACTTCTGGGATGAAGCAGAACTTCTTCCCAAGCATCAGAGCACCCAGCAGGGCCCCTACTGTAGGCTGGCCCGTCCCTCCCGGAGGCCAGCTCCGCCCAGAGCAGCAGCTGGGCTGCCACGCCCGCCGCGCAGCTCGGTTCCCGCTCCCGCCTAGGCCTCGCCCGGGACGGCGTCCCCCCACGCCCAGCCTGGCGTCGGAGTCCCTAGCGGCCGCGCCCCGCAGGTGGTAGGCTTGCTGACTTCCCCGGAACCATGCTGCGCTGGCTGCGGGGATTCGCGCTGTCCTCGGCGGCCTGCCAGGATGCGGAGCCGTCCACGCGCTACGAGACCCTGTTCCAGGTGCTGGACCGAAGCCGGGACGGCGTGGTGGACATCGGCGAGCTGCAGCAGGGGCTCCAGAGCCTGGGCGTCCCCAAGGGCCGGGACGCAGAGGAGGTGGGTTGCGGCTGAGCGCCGGGAGCGCTGCGCGCGCAGGGGACGCTGCCAGGTCTCGGGAGGGCGGTGGCCCCAGGCCGGGCCGAAGAAGGCGGAACTGAACCTCCCAGCTCCGGGAGGAGCTCCGAAACCATAGGGACTTGTGTCTGAAAACGCGGGTATTTTTCCAGAGAAATGAAAGGTTTGAACACCGGGACGTGGACGCTGCGCCTCTCCCATACCTTTGTTCTGAGTGCATCTCTGGTCCTTTATGCCCTGCTGAACCTTTGCAAACGTTTCATGATTCTTTAGCTGTCAGACTTCAGTGTTCAGTGAGAGACACTGCGTATCTCCTAGAAGCAGTTTTGTTACACTCAGAGTTTATTGTTTCAAAAGGGGTTGGAAACCAGCCGTGCTCGCAGCTGCTTGCTGGGGAGGAATGGCTGCATTCCGTTTTTATGACATTCTAAGTTAGTGCCCTAAGTACACAAATTGATGCGAGCGGCTGACCTGTTCCTGAGCAATTGTATTTCTCTGAGTCATTTTAATTGTGCTCTGGCCATTCAGCCCCCTTGACTGGGTGGAGACACCGAATATGGAACTTCTCCAAGCCTGCTAAAGTGCAAGAGGGCACTGGCATTTCCTACCCGAACAGGAAAGTGATCAGGTTACCAGGGCCCACCAACTGTTCTGCGCCTACATTTTAAATCCCTTCTACCATGCCAATCAATGTGCTTAGCGGTTGGAGGCCTCTTTATTATTTCTTCTCAGAAGCTGCCCATTTTGCCTAAGGTCTATATTATTATGATTTTATAAGTTTATCTCCAAATGGGTCCTCTGTTTTATCCTTGATCTCTGTTCTTTCCCCTTCTGTAGCCTTGTTATAGGTTTGCCGATTTTATTCAGGTTTTGAAAGTACAAGCTTTTGTTAAATGTTCTGCTGATCACCTCTGTTCTTTATTTTCTTTCATTAATTTCCGTTTATTTCCTTCTACTTTTCTCTGTTTGACTCACATTCTCTCATTTCTTGAATCGAATGCCTGACTTGTTAATTTTAAGTGACAGCATCTCTTTAGTCACTTCTGTGTCAGAAGTTATTATTATTTTCTTCCAGGTATTTTCTAACTTCCAGTATGATTTCATCTTTGACTCGTGTATCATTTAAGTGTGCTTCAAATTTCCCAATTTCTTTATTAGGTCTTTGAAAATATAAATTAAGCAAGCCTCTGGCAAGATTTTAAAAAATATATATGTAGAAAGAATATAGTCAGGCATGGTGATACATGCCTATAATCCCAGCACTCTGGAGGCTGAGGCAGGAGAATTGTCAAAATTCCAGGCTATGTAGCAAGATCCTGTCCTCCAAAGCCAAAGAAGCCAAACTAAACTAAATCAACTGACCAAACAATGACAATAGCAACAGCAACGAATCACCAAAGCAACAGAGAACTCAAAATCAGGAAAAAAAGTTTTTAATTTTCCAAAATCTATAACATATTGTAAAATAAATTGTGTGAAACTGTGTGTATGTAAACATGTAGAACAGGATTTCTCATTTATCATTAATAAGTATCTATATTTTGTACATATGCACAAAGTATATTTTGTGCTCATGACAGCATTATAGAAGATCATGAGTGAATCCCAGATGTCTACACTGCTGGACTTTGGTTTTGCTTAAATGTGCACTGGTTCTTCCCTCTTGAAATAAGACAGTATGTAACTTGTTTGAGATTTTACAGGAACCCACAGTTAAGAGATTTTTTAAAAATTTATTTTATGTGTATGAGTGTATTGCCTGGTATGTAAGTACACCTGTGTCGTGCAATGCCCACGGAGGACAGAAGAGGCTGTCGGATCCCCTGGAACTGGAGTTACGGACAGTTGTTAGCTGCCATGTGGGTACTGGGATTCGAACCCGGGTCTTCTGCAAGAACAACCAGTGTTCTTAACTACTGAGCCATCTCTCCAGCCCCATGTTTTCTTAAATTTCATACATGTATACAATATATTTTAATCCCTCCACATCCTGAAGTCTCCTCTCAACATATTTCTCTTCTAGCTTCATGTCCTCTTTAAAAAAAAAAAAATCAATAATCCACTAAATCCAGTTAGTACTGCCATATGTGCATGGGTGTGGGGCCACCCACTGGGGCATGAGCAGCCTATCAGTGGCTGTTAGTCAGTGTGTGCGACAGCCAAGTCAAGCCAGCATTTCACAGCTCTCCTCCCTATCCTCTGGTTCTCACATTTATTTCTGTTCCTTCTTCCTTGATGTTCCCTGAACCTTCCATGTGTATGGGGCAGGGGTTGGTAGAGACCACCCATCTATGGCTGAGCATTCAAAGTCACTTATTCTCAGCACTTTGAACAGTTATCAATCTCTGCATTAACCACGACCCACCTCATAAAGGAAGCATCTCTGACCAAGACTGAGAACTGCACAAATCTATGGGCATAAACATAAATATTTAGAAAGCAGTTTTCTGTCAGGACTATTTTGCAAAACCACAATAGGTTCCTATCTAGGGTCTCTGGCTTGCCCAGATATGGGCTTTTTATCAGGTCTATAGTGCTAGGTATAAAATCCCTCCTCTGGAGCAGGCCTCAAATCCAATCACGAAGAGATTACTTTTCTGCTTTTTTCTTACATCATTTGTGTTATTTCAATTTAGAAAAATAAATACACACTAGTTCACTGTTTTTATATTTAGGGAAAAAGTTATTTTTCTTTTGGGTATCACTTCCTCTGTGTGTGCCTTTTGGGATCACCTTCCAAAGATGAGTTGATCACATGCCACAATGTGTAGATCCTTTGCCTCAGGTATAACTATAATTTTATAATTATATATTTATGTATAGTTTTATTACCTATTAAAATCCATTAACAATTATACATAATTATATATATAATTCTCAAGTGGTATTATTTTTATGTAATT
>NW_008337156.1:26404-28875 GCF_000622305.1 Nannospalax galili
GCTTTCATAAATCCTATCGACGTACTCAATTTCATTCTTTAAAAGATAAGATTTTTGAACTCAGAGTGGTCAAAAGAGGTTAAGATGTGTTTTACAAAAATGTTCCCGTGGGTAAGCTTACTTATCTACAGATGAAAGAACTAGAATACTGCCAAAAAATCCAGCTGAGCTGGGGTAAAATTAGAAAAGTGAAGAGAAGCCTGAGATGATGGTGATAATTTACCAGGCACAATCAGAGGATCCCAGGCAGAAGGAAAAAACAAAAGGATCAATATCCTTTTGTGAGGATGTGTCTTTGTACCCACTAAAAACCAGAGGTAAGCTGGGGAGTAGTATCTTTTGGTATGATTGTTGGCTACACATTAGCTAGTCAAATGTGGATTATGTTCAAATATTGGGGGCCTTAGTCAAGTTATTTAATACCTGGACGCTTCAAATATAAAGAATGACTTAAAAACTCACCCAAAAACTTAGTACAAAGGTTTTTTTTTTTTCATTTAATTAATTTTGAGCAGTACAAGAAGATGTTCCTTATGCCAAGGGGGTGGGGGTGTAGTGAACAGGGTCAAGAGGGGTTGTTTTAGATTGCTTGCTGCTGCTATGATAAACATCATGGCCAAAGCAAGTGGGAAGGAAAGGCTTTATTTCATCTTATGCTTCTAGGTGTCCCTGCACTGAGGGAAGTCAGGGTAGGAACTCAAGGCAGGAACTGAGGCAGAGACCGTGGAGGAGCACTGCTTACTGACTTGCTCAGCTATTTTTCTTATACGGCCCAGACTCACCTGCCCAGAGATGGCCCTGCCCACAGTGGTCTGGAACTTCCTGCATCAATGATCAGTTAAGAAAATGCCTCACAGACATGCCCACAGGAAAATTTTCAATTGAGGTTCCTTCTTCCTGGGTAACTCTAGTTTGAGTCAACTTGACAAAAGCTAATCAGCACAGGAACCATTACTATATTCCTGAAACTCTTGTTACAGTCGGTTAGTGTGTATTAGTTGGCTAAGTGCATAAAAAACAATATGCAAATAACAAACAGGGCCATTTCACAAAGTGGAAAGGGCTATTCAACAAAATACCTGCATGTTATAAGATTATCAGCCTTATTATTTGGTCTCTCCTATTAGTTCTGAAAATGCTGCCAGTTGGTTTTCCCTTACTTCCTTGGGCACGGCTTTGGCCTTTTCTATGTGGTCCAGTAGGGACCTCCTGTAAAGGTGTGTTTTCTACTTGAACATGTTGGTTGTGTTTTTATGCTCTTCAATATACAGGGAGGTCTGCTGCCCATGGACAATAAATTCCTCTTTTGTGGGCAAATTCATTCTCTGCTGCCCATCGACAATAAATTCCTCTTTTGTGGGCAAATTCATTCTTGATTGGGCCACAGCACATCTTATGAAACAGTCTTGGATATACACCGCTGCTCCGCAACTCTGGGGGAAGTGTTTATTGTGAAGTTTGCAGTGGTACCTATGACTATGGTGCAACCTCCTACTCCAGGAAGTATGTCAGGATGTTGTGAGGGTCTTCCTCCTGTTCTCAATACTGACCTGATGAGAAGTAGGCAGGCTAACGGAGAATGGCAGAATTAAATTTTCTTTGTGGATTTCAATATCCAATAAGTAATATTTTTTTGAGTTAAGATTTCACTGTACTGGTTTAGAACTCACAAGGCTGGTTTCAAACTCAGGAACTCTCTCAAGTACTAGGTATATGTTATCACACTGGGCAATAATTGTCAACTTTCATTTTTTCTTTTTAAAAACTGCTCAATTTGAAAATAAATTACATAAAAAGCAAAGACTTTTGCTGGGAAACAGTACTACTATACTTAGAACAGAATGAGGAGCCACAGACACATGAATTTCAGTGCTCCCTGGGGCTCTGGAGGGTGGGGATTAAAAAGCCATAGATACTATTGTAAGTATCTCTTGGCTGCCCTGTTGGCCTCCAGCTGCCTTAACTTCTGTTCATTTGGGGAATAGCCTTTCCCAGGCACCTCCAACAGCTGCGGCCCCAGGGCTGCTGTAGATAATGAACGGTAATAAAAAGTACAAAATGGGTGGGAGATAGGGAGGAACACAGCAGGAAAGGTCCACAGAGGCAGGTTTTCATTTTGTTTCCGTTCTTTGTGACAGCCACCCTCTGTGCTCCAACCGTAAAAAGACATTCCTGGACAGGTGCAACTTAACTACTGACTGAAAATGGTTGGCCTAGGCTATGCCTAAAGCTGTAGAGCTATTGTCTGTTGTGTGCAGAAGCTATGGATGCCATCCCCAACACCACACACACACACACACACTATATATATATATATATGTATGTATAAAACACAAATCAACTTCCAAAAATGGTTGGCCGAACTCCACCCGTTACGAATTATCAATGCCTCACCCCACCTCACTGTACTTCAATGCTTTAAAAAAAAAGACAGAAATAACAACAAACCCAAAGCAAAACAACAAACCTAC
>NW_008337157.1:0-348 GCF_000622305.1 Nannospalax galili
ATTATTTATCTCTTACATTGTCTCACCCCTCCATCATGGTTTTCCCACTTATGTTGTCCCATTTCCCCCCTTTCTCCCTTAATAATACCCTTCTTCTATGGTCCTACCTCTCTTGAGCTCCTTCTTTCCCCTTATCCCTAAGGTTCCTTGTATACCCTTCCCTCCCCCTCCCTTAAACTAACCCATTTTTTATCCATATCTCCCTTATTAAGGTGTGTTTCCTACTGTTCTTCTCTTTCAGGTTCTTTCTTTTCCTTTACCTCCCTGTTTCTTTTCCATTATCCTGGGTCCTGTAGCTATGTCTGGATACATACTCACTTATCAGGGTTTGGTTCTAAGATCCACATA
>NW_008337158.1:0-370 GCF_000622305.1 Nannospalax galili
ATAGATGCAAAAATTCTCAATAAAATACTTGCAAACCGCATACAGACACAGTTCAAAAGGATCATCCACCATGATCAGGTTGGCATTATTCCAGAGATGCAGGGATGTTTCAATATATGTATGTCAACAAACGTCATAAATCACATAAATGGGCTCAACGACAAGAACCATATGGTAACCTCAATAGATGCAGAGAAGGCCTTTGACAAAATTCAACATGCTTTTATGTTTAAAGTCCTAGAGAGAATTGGACTGGAGGGAACATACCTCAACATAATTAAAGCCATATATAACAAACTCACAGCCAACATCATTCTAAATGGAAAAAAACTGGAAGCATTCCCATTGAAATCAGGAACAAGACAAGGCT
>NW_008337158.1:3611-7150 GCF_000622305.1 Nannospalax galili
CAGAGTATGGAGGCTCAAGTGGGAGAGGAAGGTTGTCTATCTGACGAGTTTATATCCATGCTCAGATTCCAAGGAACTCAGAAAGTAAGCGACGGTGACCAGTAATAGTCATATATATAGAGATTAGAAATGCATGTGAAAACGTCTCAATGTCAATTGCCTTAAAATGAATTTTTCTGTATGAAACTGTGTACTTTAACAACGAAGTGGAGATCTCTTTTAAATGTTAAAACCTCTTTTAATTTTATGTCTTATAGAGTTTATAATGAGTAAAAGATTGTATAGGCGTAATAATTCATCTGCAAACCGAAAAGTGTACAGCCAATTTTGAAAGATATGTACCCTAGCTCAGAAAAATGTTATTGAATAGGTTAATGCTGTTGTAATGAAATGCTTCTTCTAATTAAAAAAAAATGAGAATTGATTTTTGCATAGTATTTCAGTGACCATTATGTTATACAGTTATTAATCACTCACACAATCATTTTATACATATATGCTTATGATTTCAAATTTAGAAAAAAATTAAAGGTGCTGGCAAAACTGGATCTCCACCTGTCGAAGAATGAAAATAAACCCCTATCTTTCGCCTTGCACAAAAGTCAAATCCAAATGTATCAAAGACCTCAGTGTAAAGCCCGAAACTCTGAAACTGTTAGAAGATAACAGTTTCAAAAACTTAAAAGATATAGTTGTAGGAAAGGATTTTCTAAACCAGACATCAATTGCTCAGGAAACAAGGTCAAGAAGTAACAAATGGGACCTCATTAAACTAAAGAGCTTCTGTACATCAAAGGAGGCCACCAGGGAAGTGAACAGAAAACCCACAGATTGGGAGAAAATCTTCACCAGAGACACATCTGACAAAGGTTTAATATCCAGAATATATAATGAAATTTTGCAATTTTAATACAACAAAATTTGATGGTATTTAGAACCCCCTGTCAACACCTCCCTTTAGTCTGCCCCTGCAGAACTTAATGTACTTTCTAATAAATTTAATATGGCCTATAGAGTTTTATTTATGTCCCTATATGTTCCTCAATGTGGGTCTATCACTAACCTTCCAGAAGTCCCAACCTTGAAAGAGAGTCTCTCCCCTTCCAAAAAGTCATCTGCTGTCAAACGTTCCTTAGGTTGGTTGGGTTGGGGTTTCCCACCTACTTCCGCATAACTATATTGCCCAGGCATACTTGCCTGTCTGCTCTAGTTTTCTTTTTGTTGCTGTGATAAAATACTGACCAAAACCAATTTAGGAGAGGAATGCCCCGAATTTTTCACTACTCAGGTTACAGCTGAAGGCACTCTTCCCAGAAACTCAAACAGGAACTTGGACCAGAAGCCAGGGGTAACGCTCTTCTGAGTTCATGTCTAGTTATTTTGGTTACTTTTATGTTTATGAGTGTATTGCCTACATGTAGTGAGGTGCACCTGTGTCTTGCAGTGACCAAGGAGGTCAGAAGATGGCATCAGATCCCCTAAAACTGGAGTTATGGATAGTTGTTAGGTTACCTAGGTCCTTTGCAAGAGCAGCCAGTGCTCCTAATCACTGAGCCAACTATCTAGATCAGGGCTAGCATTACTATGCATCTCCTGCACACCGAGAGAATGGGATTGCTCACAGGAGTATATGCCCGCCTACATTAATTATCACTCAAGATAATCCCCCAATCGTTATTACCAGAAGCCAATTTTATCTGGACTTTCCCTCAACTGAGACGATCTTTACAGGTAACTCTAAGCTGTATGAGGTTGACATTTACAGATTACTAGGACAACATCTACCTTATGCTCTATCAAGAACTACAAGGTCAGTGGTCAGCATGTGGCTCTCTCATGCATCACTACAATTCCAGTCAAAACTTGGAAAACCTTCCAGAGTTTCCCTTCCATGACTCTACCAGAGTCAGTCTCTTCTGTGACATGCTCACAGCTTGCGACACGGCATTTTCAGCTCAACATCTGACCAGGAAATGGTGGCTTATACACTTACAGTGGCTTCTCATTCTTTCACTTTTTTTCCTAGTTAAAATCACCATGGACAGTTTGAAACTGTCATCAGCTATAGAGAAGGCCAGATCTCCCCTAACTATATTTTCACACTTCCCAACTTAAAGTCCCACTCTCCCATTCCATTGTACTGGTACTATTCCAAATTTCTCAATCAGACTGAATTAGTTTGAGAAATAGAGGAAGCAACATCTTTTTTCTCAACCCCTTTCTTCTGTGTGGCAGTTACATACATGTGGGCAATGCACTCATACATATAAAATGAATAAGAATAAATAAAATATTTTTAAAATACATTTTTAAATGTATTTTAAATGCATTTGTGTACATGTGTATAGCTGAAGGCTATGTAACAAAAACCATACTGCAAGGTAAGAGAAACTTCCTTTCAAGTTTTTGGTCAGAGTAGTACAAGAGACTTCCAAAATCACACAAGCTATTACAACAGCGCTTGAATGGTAATACCCTATTGCTGAAGACAGTCTAGCATTAAGGAACAAGACTTGGAGCAATGAAGGTGGAACAGTGTTGCAAGCCTCCTCTCTGGAGACTAGCTCTTATGGTAACAACGGCTATTATGTAAGCTGTCAAGAGGGAAAACAACCTATGGTCCTACATACCCATGACTCCTAATCATCAATGACTGTCCCAGCAAACTATCACAACTGGTACAGTAGTGGCACTTTTTTCTTGGGAATAATCAACAGCTGTCTAGTTGGAATTAAGGTCAGTGGGAAGGAATTCACGTCCAGTAGTGTAAACATAATGAAAAACATATGGGTGGAAAAGTCATAGATCCTAGAGAACAATCTACTTTAGCCACGTCCTTAAAATAACGTAATCTCTTTATTCTAAATTTGTACTCTCATACTTATAGACAAGTTTACCTTTCACTCCGTATCAAAGAAGCTTCTTTATGTAACAGATAGAGACTAGCACAGACCTGGACAAATGCAGGCAGTAAGTGTGAGTGAGAAGCTTATCCCTCAGTGATGCATCTTCAATGCAACTTCTCCACTTAGGATGAATGCATCTCTTAACTCTCATGAGACAAATTTCCTTATGCCAGAAATGGTGATTCTCCTGGAGACGCCCGATTGGCCAATATCTAGAGAACAAGATATCACAGAATACTTACCCCGGAATAGGGCGGTTATTTCAAACTCTGAATCCGAAGATTCAGAGATCATTGTAGAAGAGGAGGCATAAAGATTGTAAGAGTCAGAGAGGGTGGATAACAACAAGGAAACAGTTTTATAGACAGCTGGTCATTTACTCATATGAAATCAAGACAATGTTGACATCATGTACAAGTCCTATGTAAGGTCAAACCAGAAAAAATTCCAGCATAGACGTAGGGAAGCAGGTAAGAAATCTCAGCTAGCCCAAGGCCTTTAGGGAATTGATGGTTGTTGGGGGTTGGGGGGTAAGAATGTCTTTTATAGGGTTGGAAATCTTAGTGGGACCAGCGAATGAATCCACACTGAAAGGCATTAGTGGACACAAATAGTGTATATGTATATATATAT
>NW_008337158.1:7535-15471 GCF_000622305.1 Nannospalax galili
GAGAGAGAGAGAGAGAGACTATATAGTGTATATGCAGAGTATATTAAATTGTGTGGGGAAGTGTCAGGAGTTGTAGAGAGGGAAACAGATCCAAATGTCAATAGACCATATTGCATGAAATTCACAAAAATTTAATTAAGAAATGCAAACAATACAGACAAAAAATTTAACTGTACCACCACACATGCGCACGCACACACACACACACACACACACACACACACACACACACACACGCACACACACTGACCAATAGAAACTTCTGGAGAAAAGGGTTTATTTCAGCTTGCAAGTTACACTAAAGCAAAGGCAGGAACCAAAGCAGGAACTGGAAAACAGAAACAGGAGCAGAGACCTTGGAGGAGTGCAGCTCGCTGGCTTGCTCCTCTCTTACAGGCCAGTCCCATCATCCTAAGGCTGGCACTGGCCAATAGCTTTCTGATCCCTCCTAAATCGTCAGCTAAGAAAATTCCTGAGAGACATGGCCACAGGCCAGTCGGATGTTAAAAGTTCCTCAACTGATGGTACCTTTTCCCAGTTGACTCTAATTTGTGTCAAGTTAATCAAAGTAACCAAAACAGCATTTTTCTTATTGTCACATTCAAGTGTTTGTACGTACTAAGTGTCTTCAAGAACTGACCTATTCTTGTACCAACTTTAAATATTCTCATTTTGTCTTCAAAATCTATATTTTCAAAAAAATCCATCCGTATTTTTTATTGAGTAAATCTCATTTTAATTTTTATTAAAAGTAGTGACCTAGGACCGTACCATGGCATGGCCTTTTTCCTCTCTAAATCCTTTGCTCTTATTTCTTCAATTCTTTAAATTTATTTAATTCCTATTAAAATGTTTCAGGGCATAGGCAAGATGTCAGCAAATTCTTTACCAAGAAGCAAGGTGGACAGCATCATTCCAATTTCCAGATGAGTCCATTTCCATCTCAGCTTCATCAGTCTGCGCTTTTCTGTGCTCATTTTGTTTTGCATTCTTGACTTTTGCTAGATTTCCGTATAGTCTACATTTAGAGCATTTTTTTTGCCTTTTTCTTCTCTGTTTCCAGACCATTCTTAATTCCTTCAGCAAAGCATTGTAAAATGTTTGAGGGGAAAAAAACACATGGTTTGGAACAGATCAAAGATCCTACACACGAAACTGATATTTTTTTTTTTTCGGCCTTTTTGAGACAGGGTCTCCGTGTACCTCCAGCTGGCCTGGAACTCACTATGTAGTCCAGGCTGGCCTTGAACTCACAGAGATCAGCCTGCCTCTACCTCCCGAGTGCTGGGATTAAAGGTGTGCGCCACCACGCCCGGCGATACTGATAATTTTTTTTAGTTACATTCCCATCACTTTAAAGAAAGTAGCGAAGCAACTCAAAGAATGAAATGTTTATTTTTTTTTCTGAGAGTTCTAATAACTTTTCTTGCCTTTACCCATAGTGAAGAACAGTATCACGGCAGGAGTGTCATAAAGCATAATTCCTCACCTCCTGCACAGGATGGATCATAGATGAGTCCTCATCGTAATAGACAGCAAGATGGGGCCCAAGAGAGGACTCTGATAACATGCGTCTCCAAAGGATCTGTTACCAGTGACCTACTTCTTTCAGTAGCTGGGATAAATTCCTGATTCAGGAAATACTAAACTCCTGGAGTCAGTTAAACCAAAAGTGAGCCTGATGTATTCTCAGAACTACTACTTTTCTCGTTTCTCTCAGTATCCTTTTGCAAAAGACACACTCTTTTTTATCTATTGAAACAATACATCCAACATGATATGGGATAGGAATTAACTTTGTCTTATCAGGGTAGAATTTTCCTTTTCAGATAACTACAGACCTGGCTCATCGTACAAAATAACAAATCAATATTTTCAACATAAGTTCACTTATGATTTGCAACATATACAGTGGATAATTCATTGCTTCCAACATCGCTGCATTCACTGATGACATTTTCATAACACTCACTCACGTACTCTTTTGTTCCAGGGGAAGAGAAGGGCGATGAGGGAAAATGGGATACATAGTTTAAGGTTAGAACTTATTGTTTAGATTAGTTTGTAAAAGCTGAAGAAGAGTCTAAGCCCTAATAAGATTGATCGCATTATTTACTTTTTAAAAACTAATTTAATATTTGTATTTATGTGTATGTGTGTATTTCATGTATGTAAGTGCACCTATGTTGTGCAATGCACGTAGAGGCCAAAAGAGGGTGTTGGATAAAAAAAAAACCCCTGGAACTGGTTACAGATGGTTTTCAGTCACACTGAGGGTGTTGGGAATTGCACCCAGGTACTCTGGAAAAGCAGTAAGTGTTCATATCCACTGAGCAATCTTTCCAGCCACTTATTACATTATTTTCTTAAAGGCTGGATAAATTTTAAAAGTTGATTGCACAGTAACAAGGCACATTAAATAAACAGTGTCATAGATCTTAACAGGCAAGATTAACTTTGTTTACAAGTTGGGTAACAGAAGACGAATTCCTACAATAGTCATTACCATAAGCTAGATTCAAGTCCCTGAAATTTTAAAACCTGCTAAAATAGCTCTACTTTCTATGGAACAAATGTTTCAGGCCTTCTTTTAATGTTCAAAGCACAACATTCATCATTTTTAGTTGCTGGGGACAGAAGAAGCAAGATTGCAAAAGTGTCTCAATTTACCCATCCAAAAATAAAAGCAACAAGTGAAAACAAACACCTTCAATTCTCAGCAAAGTTATAAGTTCACCATAACCTTATAACTTGTCTACTACCGTCCCCTCCACAGGTTTTTAAATAGTTTGTAAGATAGTATGTTACTTATGTTGTGACATTCTCACGTCCCTTTTATCGGTGAACATCCCCTACCTCCACCCACAGTTTTCCCCTTCCTGTTTCCTCACTCCCAGTTAAAGTTCTTCTGCCTTCTTTATAACTTCACTCTCCTGTGACTACCTGTCTCCTATCCCCTGTCCTTTAGTATGTTCTCCCGCTTGCCCCTTCTTATCTACTGCCTTCAACCTGTACTCCAAGTTAAACACTTAAAGCAACAGGTTAAAAACTGCTATTCAAATTAGAGAGAAATCATGTAGTGTTCTTTCGGTGCCTGGTTTGCCTTACTCTGTACAGTTTTTCCAGTTCTATTAATTTGTCTGCATATTTCATGATTTCGTTTTTAATTAGACATGAGAAATGTCGATTGTGTGCATGTTCCATATTTTCATATGCATTCATTAGTTGATGAATATCTAGGTTGCTGAAATTCCTTGATACTGTTAGTAGAATAGCAATGCACATGGATGAGCAAGTATCCCTGCAGGAGGATGTAATGTCCTTTGGGTATACGACCACGAGCATAAGAGCTGAATCCTATGGCTCATTCTTTTTTGAATTTTTGAAAACCCTCCAGATTAACTTCCAAGTATCCGACTAGACTACACTACATTCTCATGAAAAATGTACAAGAGCTCCTCTTTCTTCACTTCTGGGACAACATTCATCAGCATTTGTATTCCATAATCGATGTCTGAACTTACGGATTTGGGCTGCTGTAAATATTGGTCAGAAGAAGCTCCTTTTGGAAGTGGGTAGTGATTAATGCAGAGGCTCATAACAGGTCAAAGTTCTGAGAATAATTTGCTGTGAGAGGTTGTCTTAAATGGGACATCTGTGTAAACACCTCACCATGAGACTCAGAGAATAAAGTGGAAGAGGGGCTTTAATGAATATAAAGGTTTATGGAAGGGGAGAAGGATTGTAATATGCCGTTTTGCAGGATATGAAATAGCTGTCATTCATGAACTCAGCAGCTGGCTTCACCTTCATGTAGGGGAGATATTCATATGGACTCACTCTTAGCTGAAATCTCTTAACAACAGATTGTACATCTAGGAGAGAGTGTGTCATTTTTCTTCACGGCTGTAGCCATAGCTGCTCATCCATTTTCCAGTGGATTATCACACACCAAGCAGCAATAACTGGACACAGTGGGATTAATCAAAAAGATAATATGAAGTTGGGAGTGTTACATGTTGTAGGAGACATAAGAAACTTGGAGAACTAGGAGGCAGTATGATCATAATATGTTGTATACATGTATGAAAATCTGGAAGAACAAAAAGCATTTTTGAAACTAATCAATTATGGGCCACTCAGCAGTTAAGTGCACTGGATATTCTTGCAGAGGACCCAGGTCTGGTACCCAGCACACATGGTGGCTAACAACCTTCTTTAACTCCAGTACCAGGGGATCTAGTGCACTCTTTTGACCTCCAAGAGCATTGCATGACATTGCTGCATTTATACATGCAGGAAATGCACTCAGACACATAAAATAAATAAATGCAGGCAATGCACTCAGACACATAAAAGAAACAATGAGGATAATAATAAAATAATAATTATAAATTATATGCATTCATATTTAGGATATGATACAGCATAGATGCTTTAAAAACACATTATCACTTTCCATTCTTAAATATTACCCAGAAGAATCGAAAAAAAATGTGGGAAATGTAGAATTTGTTAATGATTGTACTAAGTATCTTTTTAAAAACTGAAACTTGGATTTGAAAAGAACCAGAATTTCCACAAAAGTTGAATAAATACTAAATTAGAACCTTCTCAGTCAGTGGAATTCTATTCTAACGTAAATCTTTGATTTACTGTAATGACACAACTAGTGAAATTTGGATCTTCATACTACACAAAAGACTCAGCAATTAAAAGGGCTTGTGCTCTGGACAAATTAATGGAAAACTCAGGCAGCTCTGCTGCAATTTAGGTATGACAGGAGAGAATAGCTATCCCCACTGGAACTAAGTCAATAGTTTCTTTATAAACGACACAGGGTGTTTATGAAGCAAGCCAATTTCTTATGCAAATGTGATGTAACTACTTATCTAAAAATTTAAATCTCTGAAACTTCAGTGAGAAACAACTTCAGCAAAACTGCAAAGGTAAACTGTTAATATACTGATACTTGTCTCAGGGCTATTGGCATGTGGATCATGATACAATTAACAATATATATCATCCGATATGAATTTTAATACATTGTAATAAAAGTGATTTATTGTTTTATTGTTCTTGTATTTTCCTATGTTAACAGTTAAAAATGAATAAAATACTGTTTATTCATTTTGAAAATCTAATTCTTATCCTATGTCTTTCATTATGACAGAAAACCAAAAACTCCATCATAGAACCATGTAATATAATTCAAGTGCATTTTGCTATGGTTTTATCAAAAGAAACAATGTCATTATAAGTAACATTATTCCTATAAATAGCACCACTGACATGAAGGGCATTATTTGTAATAGAGAAAACATTCAGCAATAATACTTTCATATTCAAGGTTAAATAAATAATAATAAAATTCCAATTTCATTCTGATGATTCTTGCCTTAATATTGGTTCTGTGAAACCCCCAAGAAAAGTAATAGCAGAATAGATACACAGAACGTGACTACACGTGCTCAACTTGTCATATGTTGTTTTGATTTTTTTCCCATCGTGATCTTTAATAAGTAAGCAAAACAAGAAAATATTACTCTAATAGAAATAACAAAATGTGAAATGGCTATTATTTATGGATTATATATACTGTAGCATAATATGCATAGTTAATGTATCTTTTGACTTTAAAAATTGAAGTTTATGATCGTATAGTCTCACAGTACCTTTAATTGCATTCTCCTCGCATGAAGTAGCTAATTCTAATGATGAGTTATTCTATTAATTTGATATCACATACTGGATGCCATGCTAGAGCAGAGGCTTGACTGTATTCTTTATAAAATGAATCATGTTATAGAATATAAAGTTCAGAAATACTGAGAACACTTGAAACACAGTTAAAGGCTTTATGTACCAGACTGGCACTGGGCTGCACAGATTGGAAGGGATTTGAAGGAAGCTTAATTCACATGGTTGCTAACTGAGTTAGGTTCTTGACTCTCTCTGAAGATTTAAGAAAACATTACGTGGGCATGTGCTTTGTTTGACTTGACATACCTAACTTCTGTCTTCCTATAAAAATGGATACATTGTCACATTTGCATTAAGTTTTGATTTTTCTTAGATTAGAAAAAAAGATTATATAGCAATTTCTATCCAACAATGTCTTCCCAAACTTGTCCTGCTTCCATGCCAAGGATCTCTGTAAGTTCTGTTCTTACCAAGTCAAAACAAGCCCTCATTAAAATGTAGAAAAAATAATAAAGACGATTTTAAAGAAACAATGTGGAAATAAGAGAACAAGAATGAAATGCCCAAAGCTTGCAAAAAAAGTCCAGAATTTAATACAATAATTGAGATCAATAATCTGTTTAATTAAGACATTTTTCTATTTTCATGGCTATAAGAACTTATTTTAATATGAAATATGGATGAGCAGGTTACACTGCATGACATCAACTGAAGTGATAGGTGAGATATAAAATATTTATATTTTCAAACATTAGTATATGTAAGAAATTTATGCACATTAAAAGTAACAATGAGGTTTACACAGTTAATTATTTCAAACCAAGGACTGTAGATAGCAAAATGGTACAGTTAAAATAAAAAAGATTAACCCTAAATATGACTGTGTGCACTTTTCCACTTATGAATGCGATATTATTTAACTGAAATTTTTGTTTTTTGACACAAGATTTGACAAAACCACCCCAGCTTGTCTTGAAATATCAGCAATAATTCCACATTAGCTTCTAGAATCTTGTTTTTATAAACATTTGTCCAGCCATTGGCTTTATGTGACTCTTTGAATGTTGTTTCTTTTCTGATCAGTGGTCGCAGACGATAGAGAAGTATAACAGTGTAAGTTCAATACAAACAGATTACACATATTTATATTATGAAACTGAATAAAAAATATGGCCCTATGGATTTTACTGATTCTCTTATAATAGATACCCAAGGTGGTTAATTCACTTGGAAGACTTTATTCACAAAATTGGTTTTATTTTTTATTCAGGTAAACCCATTGCTCCAGATTTCACAGCAAATCTCCAAATACCAAATGCCTATCTCCAATAACCAAATGTAGTGTTCAGAAAGAAATTTATAGGTTCTAAAAACCAGAACATATATAACAACCCAATTTGAAAGAGGACATGCAGTCAAGAAATGTAACTCTCCCAGAAGAAAACAAACGGAACATTATAGAAATAAATCTTACAGTGCCTGCGGAATTTGTTCTCGTGGGATTTTCTGATATTCCTAAATTGCACTGGTTTTTCTTCGGGATCTTCCTCTTCATCTATGTGATTATCCTGCTGGGGAATGGAATCATTATTCTCATCATGAGGGTAGAGCCCACTCTGCAGACCCCCATGTATTTTTTCATTAGCAATTTCTCTTTTCTAGAAATCTGTTATGTGTCTGTCACTCTGCCCAGAATGCTTATGGACCTTTGTACTCTGAAAGGAAATGTTTCTTTTTATGCTTGTGCTACACAAATGTGCTTCTTCCTTATTCTAGGGACAACAGAGTGCTACCTCCTGGCTGTGATGGCCTATGACCGCTATGTGGCCATATGCAACCCTCTGCACTACTCTCTAGTCATGAGCCATAAGGTGTGTAACCAGCTGGTGGTTGGCTCCTGGATCATTGGAATTCCCATACAGGTAGGGCAGACATACCAGATTTTGTCTCTGCCCTTCTGTAAGTCTAACAAACTCAATCACTTCTTCTGTGACATACCCCCATTGCTCAAACTGGCTTGTGGGGACATCTTTGTGAATAAGATGGTGGTCTATATATTTGGTGTGTTAATTGTCACTGTTCCCTTCATGTTGATCCTTGGGTCCTATAGCAGAATCATCTCAACCGTCCTGAAGTTACCATCAAACACAGGAAGAACCAAAGCATTTTCTACCTGCTCTTCCCACATTATAGTTGTATTTTTATTTTATGGATCAGCCAGTATCACATATTT
>NW_008337158.1:15708-22157 GCF_000622305.1 Nannospalax galili
ACATTAGCCAATGCTCTACTTTAAAAAACAGGTTTTCCCCAATGTAAAGTTGTAAATAGAGTTTATAAATGAAAGAGAATGATCATGTGAAGGCTGTAGATTGATGTCACCAATAAATCTTCATTTTTGCATTCATGATATTTTCCTTTCTTCAAACTTTCCCTCTCTTTGTATCTTAATAGATAATTATTATGTTCTACTTTCATGAGATTATAAAACAGCATTATTCTATTCTGTTATCTGAGTCATTTTCCTGAATAGGTAAAAGTAGTCAAGTTTCCTTCACCTCCAAATATTTCTTTGAAAAATTTTCTCTATTATCAAAGTGAGATTTAGGTCTCGTAGTTGTACTCTGATAAATGCTAATTCTCTTGAGTAAGATATCTACAGTGAAAGTGTAAATATGCTCATGGTCATTTTTTTGTTTTATGTTCCTGTCGTACCACAAGTGTTTTAAAAGAAACACTGAATGTAAGTACGTCCTGATACCATTGCTTTCATTAGAAGCATGAATACTATTTGGTCTGTTAATTTTAATTGTGTACAAAATTTTTAAATTAAACTATTTTTTAAATTAAAATTAAAATTGAATCTAAAAAGTTTCGCATATCATTGATATTTGAAAATGAACCAGGTGGTAATGGGAACCACTTACTATTACTCTCATTCCCCAGTCTAAATATGTATTAGATCTACATACATTATCAGCCCACAAAAAAACAATTTTTAAAACATTTCCTTTAGTCATACATATTTAAATTAAAATGAAAAGACAACAATTTTTATGTTTAAGGTAAGATTTATTATTTTTCCTATGTTTTTAGTTCTTTATAAATATCTTCCCCTGAGATTGTGATGTTACCCTTAAGACTTTTGATTACTTGTTCTTTATTGCAGGGTATAGTTCAACTGTATTCATAATCAATTGCATTATTTTTTTCCTAAATTTTCCAAATAGAAGGTAGCACATTTTAAATTTCTAAGAACCATTTCCATGAAGTTGCTACATGATGTGGAGTAAAAAGCTGACACAGTTTTTTAAAATTTTGTCATTTTTTAAAAAATTCTAAAAGCATATATTTCAAGTCTGTATAAGTGTTATTGCATCACAATAAAATTCCTGATTGGAAAATGATGCATGGTACACAACGGTGCTAAGGCGTTTTCTATGACCAAGTATGGTAAGTTTGGAAGAAACTTATGCATAAAATGAAAGTTCATGCCCAACATAAATATTTCTTCTGTTAAGGAATAATGTGATAACATGTAGGTAACCTGCCAGTGTATTGCTGACTGGTTACCCTGGGCATGGTGCTGTACCCATATCTTAGTATTGGATTTTGGTGCTAGTAGCTTTCACATTCAGAATCTGCTATATCCAGGTTAAGCTTGGTGACTAGAAGTCAATATTACTGAGTTCATATATAAAGCTCATCCCTGCCTCCAGGGCCACATTTTTCATGAGTTCATTGTGCACTGACAAGCTTAGATAGGGAAAAAAATTTGATGACTTCCCCACAGCCTGGGTCATATATCTCCTTGATTAATGAAGTCCTGCTCTCGGAAAGCCTGTATTTGCTCATACTGAGGCATCATGTACCATTTGCATGGCTGAATCATATGGCCCAAGTGGCAGAAAAACCAGAGCATTACCCTAGAACATTTCTTCTTTCTTGCCTCGAAGCTAGCAGCTGTTTAAAGTCAATTCGTATATGGATCAGAATTGCATGCCCAAGTGAGAAATATGCTGCATCTCAAGTCCAAATAGGCCTACCGAGTACGGTGCTTTCATGGTGGTAGGAGGGGCCTAATGCAACAACTTATGCTTCACCTTAAGAAATATATCTGCATGTTCCAAACTGAACTATAAGAAAATTTACAAAAATATGAACTTTACCAACAAGTCCAGAGTGATTTATTTCTGACTCATTTGGAAAACTAAGCCTAATGTTATCACTGTAAGGGATTTGGGGGATTACTTGTGGGAAGGACGAGATATGCTTGATTGGTCCTTTTATCTCCTTGATAGTGGATTCTGATTAAACACTTTTTTCTCTTTTTTTTTAACTTTTACAAAAACTTTATTGAGAATTTCATACATATATATACGGTGTTTTGCTTAAATCCATGCCCAATCCCTCCCCTCCAACATTCCCTCCTCAGAAGAGGTAACCCTAAAATATTTTAAGGATTAGATACAAGCTCCTAAATACTTTTGACATTTTTGACCTTTGGAAGAGAGTATGTTGCTAACAGGCCCAAGGACATTTTGGCTTTTAGCCAAGAAACTAGCTACTTTTCTTTGGGGTCTTTTTACCCTAACTGCCTAGCCAATTCCTACCTCCTATTCTTATCACACCATCCTCTGAAGAGGTTACCCAAATTGCCAATAGGGAATAAGTATGCAGACCACTCTGCCTTCTTCCATGCTGAGCAGGGACGCAGGGTGAGGCAATTAGAGTACCCCTTCAGTGTGTCTGTCTAAAAGACTCCCACATTGCATAACTCTTGTCTGTAAAGGGAAAAGAAAGTCCTTGAATCATGAATAGGAGATGTGAAGGAGAAGTAAAGGCAAGAGTAATTAGCTCTACAAGTTCTAGACAGGGAACTAGCAAAAAGTCAGAACAGGGCAATTTTCAATGCTCATATGAATCCATTGGAGTTTCTTGACAAGGTCTTCCAAATGCATCCCTCTGTTGGGTTCTTCCTCATTTTTCTCTTACAAAAGCTTAATACTATCATTCTGGATCCTGCATAAATCTTGATACAAGCCCTCCTCATTGACCAATACACTATGGTGAAAATTTTCCACTCTTGGAGAAGGTAATTACCAAAGACCCGTTCACACTTGCTAATATTCTGTTGGCTGAAACAGTTATGTGTTATACCTACAGTTAGTGCCTGAAGCAAACCCATAAAAGTCACAGATGCTATTAGATATGATTAATTATCCCATTGGCATATATGCGTCACATGAAAATTTTAAAACAGCTATACTTATGTATCATATTTTTCTAATATTCCTAAATATGAGAATTGATTTTTACTTACATGAATAGTTTTTCAGCACACATCATTGTCATATTGTTTTTAATAACTCATCTCAAGCATTTTTACATACATACTTATGTTTTCAGATTTAAAATTTCTAAAAAAATTTTTATATGTATGTTTTGCCTGAAAATGTGTGTGCAGTATGTGGGTGGAATGTCCAAAGAAGTCAGAAGACAGCATCAGATCATCTGAAACTGGAGTGATGAATGGTGTTAGCCCTTTATGCATGCTGGAAACTAAGCCTGGGTCCTTTACAAGAGCAGCTAGCGCTCTTAACTGCTGAATCATCATGACTTTGGCCCTGTTTGCAGATGTTTAATAATGTGAGGTGATTATTTATTGATGAATCTACAAGATATAAGGATATATTACTTTGAATAGACAATTTGAGCAAGTTTCTAAAAATGTTACAAAAACATAAAAATATAATTTAAAATAGTATGCACAGTTTTTTCCTTCTCAGTTGTACATCTCAATTTCCATTTCATAATCCAAAGAGAGACAGAGCCTTATACTAAACAACGGCTGAAATGATTAAGATTTGGTGTCTAATTGCGTGAGAATAAAGTTACATCACAAAAGCAAAATGTTTATAAACAGTGAACTCATAAATCAACAATTACAGTATTATCATCTCTTACACAAATACTGATTTGTGGGTTTTCTCAGTGTGTCTTCGACATGGCTTTTCTATAAACATATATCATGGGATTGAGTATTTCTGTCAAAATGGCTTAAAAATGAGTTTGCCTCCTCAAACACATGAGATTTTGTTTTTAAGTAGATGAAGGTGGCTGATTCGTAGAATAAGCATACCGCGGTAAATGGGGAAGGTGTTTCCTGTGTTTTATGATGGCAATAGAATGATAAATGCAATGCTTCTTCTGCCATACAAAGCTAGGATCTGGACAAGATACTCACAGTGAACTTCATACAGGGCACAGGGACCATTGCAGGAAAGGGTGCTGAAAAGTGGTAAGAGCCAGAGGAGGAGCTGTATGATCAGAATCGGAAATTATATGCAGTTGTCCATGCACATAATCCAGCAAATAAGGAGAGATATTTTCTTACAAGGATAGGACACTTGGTAGGTTAACCAGACTCCAGTGCATGGACCTCTACTGAAGGACACCTGGGGACACAAATCAGACTCTGTATGTTTTATTTTATATATATAAAATAAAACAGTCTATCAGATTGGGCAGGGGACCATAGGGAAGTTTAGGTTAGGTGCAGGGACCTAAATATCATCAAATTGTACAGTATAAAAATCTCAAATATTTAACAAAAAATTACAGAGAGAGAGAGAGAGAGAGAGAGAGAGAGAAAGAGAGAGAGATACATGCGGCCCAAATTTGTGCATGAATTAGCCATCTTGAATTTATTCTGTCTCCAGATGAAAAGCAAGTTAAAAATAGAAGAATTAAATATTACAAAAAGGTCCTAATTGGACAGAATATGAGGCACAGCTGCCCCAGCTATCTGAGTGTGAAAGTTCTTCCTACGGTCAGATATTTGAAAGACAGTCTTTAATATGGCAAGATTGTAAAGGATTGATAGGAAAGATTTATAGGTCTCAGAATCATACTTGGATTGATAAGGGTCCTTTAGGAAGTTGGTTATAAGAATGTAAGGATTATAAGGAGTTTACCTCAAAGTTTAATATAAAAAATATTGTTCCTATGAAAGATAAGTTTAATACTGCTAATCCTATAGTTAGGGTAGATGGAGGAATAGCTAATCCTCAAACTCAAATGAGAATAGGACATAGAGTATATCCTCCTCAACTACATATTTGGAAATTGTTAGCTGCTCTTAAGCCTGTGGAAATTTTTGATGGTACTTCTGCTACTACTTATGACAAAGTATTTTATGATTTTTCTAAAGTTAAAATTATGATGTTACAGCTTGTGTGATCTTCCCTCTAATGATATTGATAGGACACATGGTTATATAAGAAATGAGTTTAACTTGTCAAAATTGTCATTTATATACTTGTCTTAATAATTCTATATCTTTTAAACCATCTTTTGAATCAGTCATGATTTTAATTCAATGAAACTCTTTATGGATTCCTGTGAAAATGCATTGTTCTTGGGAAAGCAGTCCTATTCAGGGACTAATTCTGAGATTTTTCAAAAGACTGTTATGGTGAATCAAACGTATGATTGGCTTGATTATCGCTACTGTTTTGGGACTCATCACTTTAGCTGCTACGGCTACTACTGCTGGTGTGGCGCTTCAGAAATCTGTTCAAATGCAAGACTTTGTTGAACGTTGTCATGTTGATTCTCATAAACTTTGGAAACATCAGGCTCAAATTATTTCACAATTACAAGAAGAAATTGTGGCTCTACAAGGGAGACTTCATTGGTTGGAAAGAAGTTATTGGATTTCCAGCAAAACTATACAATATGCATGTGATTGGAATTCTACTCAGATTTGTATTACTCCTTATAAATATAATGGTTCTGTATATGAATGGGAAAATATAGAATTGTATATTCAAGGCAAAATGGATAATGTAACTTTTAATGAGATGCAATTGCAGGAAGAAATATATGAGGCATTTTCAGAAGAAATACCTTCTACAAGTTCTCTTGATCAGATAGCTACTACTTTAGCAAATTCTCTTTCTGGTCTCAATCCTCATGGATGGATTCAAAGCACATTACATAGTTCTGGATTTTCTTTAATAACCTTGATAATTGTTCTTTGCATATTGCTTATAGGAGGCCGATGTACCTTTTGATGCCTGAACCAAGATGCTCGGAAACGTAGTGCTGAGATTCTCTTGTCTTCACTACATTTTCAAAAGGAAAATCTAGATAAAATTAATAAAGAAAGGGGAATTGTTAAGGCCTGATCAACTCAGTTTTACCTGAAGCTTGTCAGAGGATACCAACTATTAGGTAAAATTATTGTGGCTTGTCAAGGCTATTGTGCTTGATATGAGTTTGTGCTCCCTCCCCTAAGGCCGGTAGTCAATGACGGATAAGATCTTCTGGGAGAAAGCCAACCTAAGACAAGGCATAGCTGATAGAAGCTGTGTGCTGATGATGGGTAAGGCTTTGCTCTTGCAGAAGGCAACCTAAGACAGACATGGTACTTCCACCCTGGATGTGTCATATTCTGTGGTTATAATAAATAAGAAAGGGGAAAATGTTGGAAGCTACTATTATTATGGGCACAGCCATTGCTGCATTAGGCTGTGGCAGCTTGCCTTGGCTTAAGCATTGTAGAAAGAATGCTTCCATCCTGGGAGTTTCCCTGCTCTCTGCTTCTGTGGTCTGAGTTGACAAGCTATGCTTCCCTGATTAATTAGCAGTCTTGGAAACATAACTAAAAAGTTCTGTTCCCGTTTATGGGCACTGGAGTTTCTCAGCACTGTAAAC
>NW_008337158.1:22350-31365 GCF_000622305.1 Nannospalax galili
GTTTAGAATGAGAATTACCCTGAGGAATACCACAACGCAGATTCTAACAGAAAAATCATAAACAAGGAACTTAAAGAAAACACAGAGAAACAACTCAAAGTTCTCAAAAAATAGGCATAAACTAGTGACAGAAGCTCAAGAAAATAAAAGTATGTGATTGAATGTAATAACCAAACATTAACACCTTGAAATGTGAATTCACAAATGAGATCGAAACATTGAAGTAAACCCAAATTGAAATGAACATGGAATTGAAACACTAAATAAGCCAATTGGAAACAGCAGGACAAAGTCTCACAAGTAGAATGAATGAAATGGAAAAGAGAATGTAAAGACTCAATTACAAAATTAATGAACAGGACACCTTAAGCAAAGACTATAAAGTTTTAAAAGACACAGGAATGCTATATGCAGGAAATGTGGGACACAATGAAAAGAACAATTCTATGCATCATCAGCATACAAGAAGGTGAGGAATCTCAGGCTAATGGCATTGACAGATCTTCAACAGGACTACAGAATAAAACTTACCTAAATTAAGGAAAGACATACATATACAGACTCAAGAAGCTCATAGCATACCAATTAGAGAAGACCAGAAGAGAAACTCCCCATGGCAAAACAGTAAAATCATTAAATGTATAGAACAAAGAGGATACTAAAATCTGCTAGAGAAAAAGAATAAGCTACACATAAAGGAAAACTCATCAGAATTAAAGCTGACTTTTCAATGCAGACTATGAAAGCCAGAAGAGCCTGGACCAAAGTATTCACAGTCCTAAACAACCATGGATGCTAGTTTGAACACTTCACTAGCAAAACTATCTATCATAGTCAAAAGGTAATGAACAATTTTCCATGACACAAAAAAAGTTGAAAATTTTAAGGTCTACCAAACAAACCCTATATAGAATATGTGAAGTATTATAAAGGACAGAGGCAGAAATGGCTATCACTAAAAGGTTACAGAAAGAAAACAAAGAAAGGCAAAATAATGGATGCACAAAGTAGGGCCAGGGATAGAAGCAAGTTAAAATGACAGTAACTAATACACACATCTAAATGATGACTCTAAATATCAATGACAACAATTTCCCAGTCAAAAAGCACACACATTATTGGAATAGATTAAGAATGAAAATCCATCTTTTTGATGTCTTCAAGAAACTCATCTCACCTTCAAGGACAGGCACTACCTTAGGGTAAAGAGTGGGAAAAAATTCCAAGCAAATGACTCTGAGAAGCAAGTAGGTGTTTTAATTCTACTATATGAGAAAATAGGCTTAAAATTAAACCTAATCAGAAGGGCTAATGAGGGTCACATCATCCTAATCAAAGGAAACAATTGATCAAGAAGATATTACAACCATGATGTATGCATCAAACTCATGTACCAAATTTCATAAGAGCAGCTCTAAAGTACTATCGAAAACAGATTAACCCAAACTCCTCAATAGTAGCCTCTGCAGTGCCCCACAGTATCCAATAAACAGGTCAACTGGGCTAAGAATAAACAGACATCTGAATTAAATGATATCTAACATCAAATGTACATACATAACACATCTGCAGAATATTCTATCAAGCACCATTGAATACACTTTCTACTCAGCAGTCCATTCAAGTTTCTCTAAAATTGACCACATCCTGGGGCACAAAACAAACCTCAAGAAAAACAGAAAAAAATATTAAATAATTTCATGCATTCTGTCAGACCACAATACAGTAAAGCATAGAGTCAACCATAAAAAATGATGTAGTAACTATACAAAGTAATTGAGATTAAACAACACACGCCTGAATGATGAATGAGAAAAAGAAGAAATTAAGAAAGAAATAAAAATATTCCTGGAACTCAATAAAAAATTAACACAACAAAAACAAAACCTCCTAGGCACTTTAAAAGCAGTGCTAAAAGGGAAGCTTATAGCTTTAAGTGTCTACATTAGAAAATCAGAAAGTCCATTTATAAATGACTTTACAATACAACTCAAGACTCTGGGAAGGCAAGCATAAATGAAATCCAAACCCAGCAGGTGAGAAGAAATAACAATAATTAGAGCAGAAATTAATTAAATAAAAACAAAGAAAACAACACAAAAATTAATGAATCTAAGGATTTATTCTTTGAAAAGTTAAACAAGATAGACAGAAATTTAGCTCAGTTAACCAAAAGAAAGAAAGAGCAAATACAAATCAATAAAATCAGAGTTGAAACAGGAAACATCACAACAGACACTAAAAATTCCAGAACATTGTAAGGGAGTACATTTAAAATCTATACTCCATTGAATTTGAAAATCTAAAAGAAATGAATAAATTTCTAAAGTCATGGACATCACAAAGTTAAACCAGGAAGAGAATATCAGCTTAAACAGGCCCACAACAAATAAGGAAATTGAAACAGTAACACAAAATATCCTGACTAAAAATAGCCCAGGCCCTGAGAAATTGTCAGCATAATTCAACCAGACATTCAAATATCTACAACGAATACTTCCTACATTATTCAAAAAGACAGAAGCGGAGGGAGAACTCCAAAACTCCTTCTATGATGCCAGCATCACTCTAATACCAAAGGTGGTAAACATACAACAGCCCCACAAAATTATAGGCCCATATCCTTAAACAGAGATTCAAATATTCAACAAAATACTTGAAAACCACAAACAGACACACATCAAAAGGATAATCTATCATGATCAAGGAGGCTTTATTCTAGAGATGCAGGGATTGTTTGATACATGTAAATCAATGAATGTAATCAATCATATAAATAGACTTAAAGACAAGAATCACGTGGTCTCAGTAGATACAGAATATGCCTTTAACAAAACCCATCATACATTAATGTTAAACATTCTAGAGGGAACTGGACTGGAGGGAACATACCTCAACATAATTAAAGCTACATAAAACAAACCCACAGCCAACATCATTCTTTTTTTTTTTAATGTTCCAATAAATTTAATGTCTTGTTCATGGTAGTCAAGATAAAATTGTTTCTATAGTTAAATAAGGGTTTCAGTTTATTAGAATCATAAATGATTTTACTCTTTTGGGGTGAAATAATAGGTCTGAACCGTAGGGTTGCCTTGAGATTTTCTAGTTGAAAGTAGTATGGAGATGGCCAAGAAGATGTAAATGATTCATAGTAGTTAATACAAAATTCAACTTAACAGCTAGTGACATTGGGACTTTCCATCTTAATTCTTTTAAAATTTTACTTATGTGAATTTCTGTTTCTGTCAGTAGATGTGTGCATATGTATATACAAGTGTGTATAACTCTGCATATACATGTAAAGACAAAAGTAGGGTTTGGGCTGTTCTCCTCTATGACCTTCCATTTATTCTTTGCAGGGACAGTGACCCTTCATGAACCTAGGGCTTCACTTCAGCTAAGCTGGAAATCAGCAAGCACCAACCTGTCTCTGCACCCAAACAACAGAGGTTAGATGCATGCACAGGAGGCCCAGCATGTTACATAGGTGCTGTTATCTGAACTCTAGTCCTCATGATTGCAGAGAATGCATTTTTAGTCACTAAGCCATCTCTCCAACTTCCTAGGTAGATTTGTGAAGGTAATTGATCTTATGACAGAGACCATTAAGACAGCAAAATTCAGGCACAAAAGAATTAAGTGACTACCATAAAATATAATTTAAGTGCCTATTGCGCTACCGTACATCCACTTCTGAGGTGTTTTTTTTTTAACATTTAAAAAAAACTTTATTGAAAATTTCATACGTGCATATAAGGTATTTTGATCAAATCCACACCCACAACCTCCCCTTCAACACCTCCCATATCTCCCCATCACTTTTTTCTGACAACTTCCTGCCCCGGCCCACGGAGCTTCAATGTTGGGGGGTCGGGAGAATAACCTGAAGGAATGCAAGGAAATGGAGGCAGACAAGGATCTGATCAAGCCTCAAAATTTTATTTGAAAGCAGCAGACATATATACTGGTAGTGGAAAAGTCGGGGGGAGGTGAGGAGAAGGAAAGTGCTGGGCAGACGCTAATTGGTGTTGTTGGATGCTATAGCTAGGGAGGGTTATTCAAGGGGCATTTCTTATCCTAAAGGAACATCTGCTAACTGTTATGGTGAGCATAAAACATTTCTCAAGGCTGACTTAGCCTGGGTCACAAAGTTGTTTTTCTACATTCTTTAACTAAGTGCTATCTTATAGAAACTTACAGAAAACCATTAAGCTGTCTTTTCTCAAGGCCATAGAGATTTGCAGGAAACCATAAAGCTGTCTTTTTCTCAAAGCCATAAAGATGTTTTTCTTCTGGCCTTTTGGCTCTCAACAACTTCCTGTTCTTTCTTTCTTTGTTTTCTTTCTTTCCTTATTCTTCCTTCCTTCCTTCCTTCCTTTCTTTCTTTTTTCTTTCTTTCTTTCGTTCTTTTAAATGGGACTTTTTGTTACTCTAACATTCCCCCCTCTGAAGAGGTAACCCTAAAATCTTTTAGGGATTATATAAGAGCTCATAAATGCCTTTGACATTTTTGGCCTTTGGAACAGAGTATGATGCTAAGAGGCCCAAGAACATTTTGACTTTTAGCCAAGAAACTATTTACTTTTCTTTGGTGTCTTTTTTCACCCTAACTGCCTAGCCAATTCCTACATCTTATTCTTATCACACCATCCTCTGAAGAGGTTACCCAAATTGCCAATAGGGAATAGGGATGCAGACCACTCTGGCTTCTTGCATGCTGAACAGAGAGACACAGGGTGAGGCAATTGAGGTACCCCTTCTTCAGTGGCTCTGTCTAAACAACTCCCAAATTGCATAACTCTTATCTGCATGGAGAAAAGAAAGTCCTTGACTGGTGAATAGGGGATGTGAGGAAGTAAAGGCAAGAGTAGTTAACATTACAAGTTCTAGACTGGGAACCAGACAAAAGTCAGAACAGGGAAATTTTTAAATATTCATATCAGAGTCCATTGGGATTTCTTGACTTATATCTTGTAAGTTACTGCCAATGTTTTCTCCTAATGGTTTCAGGGTTTTCAGTTTCACATTGAGATCTTTGATTCATTTGGAGTTGACTTTTCTGCAAGGTGAAAGATGAGAATCTAGTTTCATTCTTCTGCAGGTGGAGATCCAATTTTGCCAGCAGCATTTACTGAAGATATTGTCAAGTATCCAGTGGCTGAAATTGCATGTACTCGGGTACCATACTGTTTTGTGACTATAGCGCTGTACTATACTTTGAGATCTGGCATAGTAATCCCTCCAGCATTGCTCTTTGTGCTCAGGGTTG
The DNA here is from genome assembly GCF_000622305.1 of Nannospalax galili. NCBI lineage: Eukaryota > Metazoa > Chordata > Mammalia > Rodentia > Spalacidae > Nannospalax > Nannospalax galili. The sequence goes on from NW_008337158.1 coordinate 27,623, forward strand.
CTTTGGCTATGCGGGGTCTTTTGTGCTTCCATACGAATCTATGGATTTTTTTTTCTGTGAAGTATGTCATGGGGATTTTGATTGGGATTGCATTGAATCTGTATATTGCTTTTGGTAGGATGGTCATTTTCATAATATTAATTATTCCAATCCATGAGCAGGGGCATTCCTTCCATCTCCCGGTGTCTTCCTTGATAACTTTCTTTAATGATTTAAAATTTTGGTGTCTTTGGTTTATTCCAAAATAGTCTCTTTTTTTTTGCAGCTATTGTTAATGGGAACATTTCCCTGTGCTTGTTATTGGTATATAGAAAGGCTACTGATTCTTGTAGATTGATTTTTTAACCTGCCACTATACTGAACATGTTGATCAGTTCTAGGAGTTTTCTGGTGGAACTTTTAGGATCTCTTAGGTATAGTGCCATATTGTCTACAAAAAGGGATAGTTTGACTTATTTTCCAATTAGTATCCTTTAATTTCTTTCTCTTATCTTATTTCTCTAGCAAGAGTTTCAAGCACTATGTTGAAAAGGAGTGGAGATAGTGGACATCCTTATCTAGTTCCCAATTTTACTGGGAATGCTTCCAGTTTTTTCTATTTTGAATGATGTTCATTGTGGGTTTGTTGTATATAGCTTTAATTATGCTGAGGCATATTTCCTCTAGACCAATTCCCTCTAGGACTTTGAACATAAATGCATGTTAAATTTTGTCAAAATGGTTTTCTGAATCTATTGAGATGGCAATGTGGTTTTTGTCTTTGAGTCCATTTATATGATTAATGATGTTTATTGACTTGTGCATATTGAACCATCCTGGCATCTCTGGGATAAAGCCTACTTGATCATGCATGGTGAATGATCTTTTTGATGTACATCTGTACATGGTTTGAAAGTATTTTGTTGAGAACTTTTGCAATTATGTTCATTAAGGACACGGATCAATACTTTTCTTTTCTGGTTGTATCTTTACCTGGTTTGGGTATTAGAGTGATGCTGGATTCATAGAAGGAATTTGAGAGTTCTCCCTCTGTTTCTATCATTTTGAATAATTTTAGTAGTATTAGTTGGAGGTCTTTTATCTATCTGGTAGACTTCTCCTGTAAATCTATTTGGGCCTGGGCCTTATTAGTAGGGAGGCTTTGTATTAGTGCTTCAATTTCCTTATAAGTTATGGGTCTGTTTAAACTGTTGATCTCTTCTTAAATTAACTTTGGTTGTTCCCATGATTTTAGATATCCATCCATTTCTTTTAGACTTTTAAATTTAGTAGAGTATAGGTTTTTTAAATATGCCCTTATAATGTTCTGGATCTTTTGTGTGTCTGTTGTAATGTTTCCCCTTTCATCTCTGATTTTGTTGATTTGTATTTGCTCTTTTTTCTTTTAGTTAACTGAGCTAAGGGTTTGACTATCTTGTTTAGCATTTCAAAGAACCAGCTCTTAGATTCATTGATTCTTTGTATTGTGCTCTTTGTTTCTATTTCATTAATTTCTGCTTTGATTTTTGTTATTTCTTCTCTTCTGCTGGGTTTAGATTTCATTTGTTTTTGCCTCTCCAGAGTCTTAAGTTCCAGTTGTAGGTCATTTATTTGGGCTCTTCCTAATTTTTTAATGTAGGCACTTAGAGCTATAAACCTCCCTCTTAGGACTGCTTTGAAAGTGTCCCGTAGGTTTTGTTGTGTTGTATTGTCCTTTTCATTGGATTCCAGGAAATCTTTTATTACTTTCTTAATTTCTCCTTTGATCCACTCGTTGTTTAGGAGTGTGTTGTTTAATCCCCATGAGTTCATGTAATGACTAGGGCTTTTTCAAATGTTAATTTTGAGTTTTATTGCCTTGTGGTCTGATAGAGTGCATGGGATTATTTCAATATTTTTGTATTTGTTGAGGTTTGTTTTGTGCTACAGTATGTGGTCAATTTTTGAAAAAGTTTCATGGGATGCTGACTACAATGTGTATTCTTTGGTGCTTGGGTGAAATATTGAAGAATGTCTGATAGGTCCATTTAGTATATGGTATCATTTAATTCAGACATCTCTCTGTTTATTCTTTGTCAAGTTGAAGTTTGCTTCTGTTTGTATTATTGGTTTGCCTTGGTCCTTTTCTTATTGGTTATGTAAAGCTGGTTGGTCCAGGTGTCAGGTTCTCTCAGGCTTTTATTTCAAGAGAACTGATGGCTTCAGATCAGCTACTCCGAAGCTCCCACAGAAGCCCAAGTCAGGTCCCACAGAAGCCCAAGTCAGGTCCCACAGAAGCCCAAGTCAGGTTCCAGTCAGGTACACTCAGGCTTCCTTCTAAGGTTTGGACCCCAACTAGTGGGAACTCAGGGAAAATTTTGGGAAGTTCCCTAAGGAGGTGGCCAATTTTGGGACTGTCAGGCTGTCCACTATGTTCTCAGCCCCTATGCCAGTGGGAATGCACTCTGGAGGTCGGCTGAAATCTCAGATTTTTCCTACAAATGGCAGAGGTGTGCCTTGAGGCCTTGGGAGGGGCCTCACATAGTCCCAGTCAGGGGGTTGGGTACAGCTAACCACCACATGGGGGCAGGATCCAGGCTCTCTCAGATAGTCCCCTGAATTCTCAGCCACTATGCCAGAGGGAGGCTGTCACCTGAGTTCTCTTAGGGTCCCTGGCTCCTGGGGCTATTAAATAAACTATATAATACATCTTTATCTGAAATTTTCATAGTTTATATCCTGGGTAGGGTAAATAGAGTAACTTACAAAGGCAAACACCCAGCGTTCCACATCGGGTACCCTGTTCAGCTCTGTGGCTCAGCAGCCCCCCATTCCAGATCATTTCCACGCCCTGCTCACAGTCTCCATTACCTTTTACCCATGCCTCCTGGGCCTGCAGTCTCGCCCAAGGTTGGTAAATGCCCCTTCTTGCATGCGTGCGTGTGTGCGTGTGAGACACAGGGGCCATTTCTTCCAAGTCGCTGCTGCCAAGATGGTGCCAACGCTCCTTCCTCCCTATTCGGTTAACTCTCCTCAGCTCCCGGTCCTCTCTGTAGCTAACTCTCCACAGCCAATTCTCTGCAGCAGGCCCCGCCCCTCGGAGGAGCAAGTATTCCCTCAGGACACAGAGGCTGAAACAGGCACTCTAGCAGTCTGGTGAGATCTCCCTAACATTATACTTAATGTAGAGAAATTACAAGTAAGTCCAAATGAATCAAAGAACTCAATACAAATACTGGAACTCTGAAGCTGCCAGAAGAAAAAATAGGCTATACCCTGCAAGATTTAAGAAAGAACTTTATCTGAATAGGGCATCACCTGCCAGGCATTATGGTCAATAAAGGACAAACATTACCTCAATAAACTTTAAAGCTTCTGTACAGCAAAAGAGACAACCAAGGAAGTGAAGTGGGAAAAAATCTTCATCTGCTGTACATCAGAAAAAGGATTAATATCCAGAATATACAAAGAGCTCAAAAAAGAAACAATAACAACAGTAATAATAATAATTAAAACATCCATCAAAACCTAGATAAGAACTCATGTATATCAAGGTTTATTTTGGCTTCTAGACAAAGTATTCCTCTACTTGATAAATATCCAGAAAATAAAAGCCATTCTTGAATAAATATTCTTTGTGAGATGAAAAAAAAGATAATTTAAAAATTAAATAAAACAAGTCAAACCTTAATCTGGTTTTGATTTACAAATGCTCCTACAGTAACACTGGGAAGTTCAGACAGACGTCCAGTATAGAAAAGTAATCCACGAAGTTCATCAACCGA